>NC_091346.1:2708684-2948963 GCF_038502225.1 Cherax quadricarinatus
TGCTGGGGTTCAGTTAACACCCATGCTGGTGTTCAGTTAACACCCGTGCTGGGGTTCAGTTAACACCCGTGCTGGGGTTCAGTTAACACCCGTGCTGGGGTTCAGTTAACACCCGTGCTGGTGTTCAGTTAACACCCGTGCTGGTGTTCAGTTAACACCCGTGCTGGTGTTCAGTTAACACCCATGCTGGTGTTCAGTTAACACCCGTGCTGGTGTTCAGTTAACACCTGTGCTAGTGTTCAGTTAACACCCGTGCTGGTGTTCATTTAACACCCATGCTGGTGTTCAGTTAACACCCGTGCTGGGGTTCAGTTAGCACCCATGCTGGTGTTCAGTTAACACCCATGCTGGTGTTCAGTTAACACCCGTGCTAGTGTTCAGTTAACACCCGTGCTGGTGTTCAGTTAACACCCGTGCTGGTGTTCAGTTAACACCCGTGCTGGTGTTCAGTTAACACCCGTGCTGGTGTTCAGTTAACACCCGTGCTGGTGTTAACACCCGTGCTGGGGTTCAGTTAACACCCATGCTGGTGTTCAGTTAACACCCGTGCTGGTGTTCAGTTAACACCCATGCTGGTGTTCAGTTAACACCCGTGCCGGGGTTCAGTTAACACCCGTGCTGATGTTCAGTTAACACCCGTGCTGGGGTTCAGTTAACACCCGTGCTGGGGTTCAGTTAACACCCGTGTTGGTGTTCAGTTAACACCCTTGCTGGTGTTCAGTTAACACCCGTGCTAGTGTTCAGTTAACACCCGTGCTGGTGTTAACACCCATGCTGGTGTTCAGTTAACACCCGTGCTGGGGTTCAGTTAACACCCGTGCTGGGGTTCAGTTAACACCCGTGCTGGGGTTCAGTTAACACCCGTGCTGGTGTTCAGTTAACACCCGTGCTGGTGTTCAGTTAACACCCGTGCTGGTGTTCAGTTAACACCCATGCTGGTGTTCAGTTAACACCCGTGCTGGTGTTCAGTTAACACCCGTGCTGGTGTTCAGTTAACACCCTTGCTGGTGTTCAGTTAACACCCGTGCTGGTGTTCAGTTAACACCCGTGCTGGTGTTAACACCCGTGCTGGGGTTCAGTTAACACCCATGCTGGTGTTCAGTTAACACCCGTGCTGGTGTTCAGTTAACACCCGTGCTGGTGTTCAGTTAACACCCGTGCTGGGGTTCAGTTAACACCCGTGCTGATGTTCAGTTAACACCCGTGCTGGGGTTCAGTTAACACCCGTGCTGGGGTTCAGTTAACAACCGTGTTGGTGTTCAGTTAACACCCTTGCTGGTGTTCAGTTAACACCCGTGCTAGTGTTCAGTTAACACCCGTGCTGGTGTTAACACCCATGCTGGTGTTGAGTTAACACCCGTGCTGGGGTTCAGTTAACACCCGTGCTGGTGTTCAGTTAACACCCGTGCTGGTGTTCAGTTAACACCCGTGCTGGTGTTCAGTTAACACCCGTGCTGGTGTTCAGTTAACACCCGTGCTGGTGTTCAGTTAACACCCATGCTGGTGTTCAGTTAACACCCGTGCTGGTGTTCAGTTAACACCCATGCTGGTGTTCAGTTAACACCCGTGCTGGTGTTCAGTTAACACCCATGCTGGTGTTCAGTTAACACCCGTGCTGGGGTTCAGTTAACACCCATGCTGGTGTTCAGTTAACACCCGTGCTAGTGTTCAGTTAACACCCGTGCTGGTGTTCAGTTAACACCCGTGCTGGTGTTCAGTTAACACCCGTGCTGGTGTTCAGTTAACACCCGTGCTGGTGTTCAGTTAACACCCGTGCTGGTGTTAACACCCGTGCTGGTGTTAACACCCGTGCTGGGGTTCAGTTAACACCCATGCTGGTGTTCAGTTAACACCCGTGCTGGTGTTCAGTTAACAAACATGCTGGTGTTCAGTTAACACCCGTGCTGGTGTTCAGTTAACACCCGTGCTGGAGTTCAGTTAACACCCGTGCGGGGGTTCAGTTAACACCCGTGCTGGGGTTCAGTTAACACCCGTGCTGGTGTTCAGTTAACACCAATGCTTGTGTTCAGTTAACGCCCGTGATGGTGTTCAGTTCACACCCGTGCTGGTGTTCAGTTAACACCCGTGCTGGGGTTCAGTTAACACCCGTGCTGGTGTTCAGTTAACACCCTTGCTGGTGTTCAGTTAACACCCGTGCTGGTGTTCAGTTAACACCCGTGCTGGTGTTCAGTTAACACCCGTGCTGGGGTTCAGTTAACACCCGTGCTGGTGTTCAGTTAACACCCGTGCTGTTCAGTTAACACCCGTGCTGGTGTTCAGTTAACACCCATGCTGGTGTTCAGTTAAAACCTGTGTTCAGTTAACACCCATGCTGGGGTTCAGTTAACACCCATGCTGGTGTTCAGTTAACACCCGTGCTGGGGTTCAGTTAACACCCGTGCTGGTGTTCAGTTAACACCCGTGCTGGTGTTCAGTTAACACCCATGCTGGTGTTAACACCCGTGCTGGGGTTCAGTTAACACCCGTGCTGGTGTTCAGTTAACACCCATGCTGGTGTTCAGTTAACACCCGTGCTGGGGTTCAGTTAACACCCGTGCTGGGGTTCAGTTAACACCCGTGCTGGGGTTCAGTTAACACCCGTGCTGGTGTTCAGTTAACACCCGTGCTAGTGTTCAGTTAACACCCGTGCTGGTGTTCAGTTAACACCCGTGCTGGTGTTCAGTTAACACCCGTGCTGGTGTTCAGTTAACACCCGTGCTGGTGTTCAGTTAACACCCTTGCTGGTGTTCAGTTAACACCCGTGCTGGTGTTAACACCCGTGCTGGTGTTAACACCCGTGCTGGGGTTCAGTTAACACCCATGCTGGTGTTCAGTTAACACCCGTGCTGGTGTTCAGTTAACACCCATGCTGGTGTTCAGTTAACACCCGTGCCGGGGTTCAGTTAACACCCGTGCTGATGTTCAGTTAACACCCGTGCTGGGGTTCAGTTAACACCCGTGCTGGGGTTCAGTTAACACCCGTGCTGGTGTTCAGTTAACACCCTTGCTGGTGTTCAGTTAACACCCGTGCTAGTGTTCAGTTAACACCCGTGCTGGTGTTAACACCCATGCTGGTGTTCAGTTAACACCCGTGCTGGGGTTCAGTTAACACCCGTGCTGGGGTTCAGTTAACACCCGTGCTGGTGTTCAGTTAACACCCGTGCTGGTGTTCAGTTAACACCCGTGCTGGTGTTCAGTTAACACCCGTGCTGGTGTTCAGTTAACACCCATGCTGGTGTTCAGTTAACACCCGTGCTGGTGTTCAGTTAACACCTGTGCTAGTGTTCAGTTAACACCCGTGCTGGTGTTCAGTTAACACCCATGCTGGTGTTCAGTTAACACCCGTGCTGGGGTTCAGTTAGCACCCATGCTGGTGTTCAGTTAACACCCGTGCTAGTGTTCAGTTAACACCCGTGCTGGTGTTCAGTTAACACCCGTGCTGGTGTTCAGTTAACACCCGTGCTGGTGTTCAGTTAACACCCTTGCTGGTGTTCAGTTAACACCCGTGCTGGTGTTAACACCCGTGCTGGTGTTAACACCCGTGCTGGGGTTCAGTTAACACCCATGCTGGTGTTCAGTTAACACCCGTGCTGGTGTTCAGTTAACACCCATGCTGGTGTTCAGTTAACACCCGTGCCGGGGTTCAGTTAACACCCGTGCTGATGTTCAGTTAACACCCGTGCTGGGGTTCAGTTAACACCCGTGCTGGTGTTCAGTTAACACCCATGCTGGTGTTCAGTTAACACCCGTGTTAGTGTTCATTTAACACCCGTGCTGGTGTTCAATTAACACCCTTGCTGGGGTTCAGTTAACACCCGTGCTGGTGTTCAGTTAACATCCTTGCTGGTGTTCAGTTAACACCCGTGCTAGTGTTCAGTTAACACCCATGCTGGGGTTCAGTTAACACCCATGCTGGTGTTCAGTTAACACCCGTGCTGGGGTTCAGTTAACACCCGTGCTGGTGTTCAGTTAACACCCGTGCTGGTGTTCAGTTAACACCCGTGCTGGGGTTCAGTTAACACCCGTGCTGGTGTTCAGTTAACACCCATGCTGGTGTTCAGTTAACACCCGTGCTGGGGTTCAGTTAACACCCGAGCAAAGGTTCAGTTAACACTCGTGCTGAGGTGCTTTTAAAAGCCGTACTGAGGATCAGTTTCTGGGAAATATTCCCCAGCTAAATCTATTTAAAGACACAAATGAAAGATACTTATCTTCAGTGCCGATTCGGCCTCCCCGCACCTGCCTCCGGGGTGGCCCCTCCGATGAAAATCGTGTTTTCCCCAAACCTGAGCTGTTGATAAGTGATCAGTAATGCTGAGTGGACTCACTTGGTTGGGCTCAAAAGCCCACACCTCATGGCCGTCTTTAGGACAGTCTTCATCATCTTGTGTCTGCCTGACTACTGCAGTATTTTATAGGCTCTACAGGAGAGAATTAAAACTTATATTGCTCGAGTAACTTGAGCTATCGTTTTGACAGAAAAATTTACGACCGGTATCGGTGACTTGATAGAAGCAGATGTGTCTCTCAAACTGTTCTTCAAGATTTGTCTTTAGTTTTCGTGGTATTTTCACAACAGGAAGACCGGTTTCACTTCACTGCTTAATGCTCTACCACGAATTTCTGAGACTGCCAAATGAAGAGGAATCGAGAAAGCCCTGATCGCTGTTGGGCGATGTCAGCGTGACACGCTTCCCCTTCTGGTTCGTGAAGTAATCTGAGCTCCTCCTGCGCACTTCACACTAGGGCGGGCCCTAAATTCTGACTTCAGCGCGATTTCCTTCCTTGCTTAACATCGTCACAGTATTCAATACAAAATAGAAGATTTCTTGTTATCTATTGATAGACGACAATTTATGATAACCTCAACTAGGAGATAAAGTGGGTGCAGGGTTTTCCTTAATTTTCCTGCTAAGAGAAAGAGAGTACTTAATCTCGTTTCACTGTCACTTGTATTGCAAGAGAGGCTATCAGCCCCTCTTCCATGAGGCCTTCTTCCCTCAAGTTCCTCAGAGGGCTGAAGGGGACTGAGAGGGGCTGATATCTTCTTTCTGGAGAATTTTCCTCACACAGTTAACACCCGTGCTGAGGTTCAGTTAAGACTTTTCGCACCAGAACTATTTACACATGTGGTCATCTTGGCGAAGTTATGAACAAATACTTTAATGCTGAAAGAGCAACGTAAATTTCAAAGTTATTCATTAGCATGTAATGCTGCACTTTGCTACAACATTGACTGATAACACTGATTGAAGATAACATATTATCTTACTGGACCACTCTACTGACATTGCTTTCATGCAGAGGTGAGGAACTTTTTTCTGCCAAGGGCCATTTGGATATTTATAGCATCATTCGCTGGCCATACAAAATCATCAACCTGCTGCATTTGGTCAAACATATAATTAACTCTCTCCTAGTGTGACTGCTTTTCCATTTTTGCGTCCGTCAGTCTGGAGCGCAGTCAACTCTGCGATGGTAAGTTTTGTAAAGAACTGCTCGCAGCAATAAGCTGTTCCGAACACAGATGCATATTTCAGTGCATGTCTTCTCAAAGTGGGAAATTCATCATTGCTTATGTAACATTTATAGAACTCAGGCAGTGGGAGGCTATTGTACCTAGCTTTCAGCTCATCATTGCTTGGCAGCAGAATGATTTCGTATTGCAAATTATCAGGTACATCAGCTGGTTCCTCATTGAACGGTGTAGCAAAGATGTTCAATTCCATTTGTTTACTTTTCACATCACTGAATCCTTCATTAAATGTTCAATGCCTCAATTAGTTTCCCACATTGTTGTGCCTCCTGAAAGGGGCACAATGTATATAATGTATATTGATGTATATTATGTATATCATCTTTCATAAAATTTTATATTGCTGATATTTTCATTAATAGCTAAAATGAAAATATCTTACATTATACTATTTTAGGTTTCGTATTTTTTTCATTATACAGTGTAAATCAGTATGGGGAAGGGTTAATATAAATTTATGTTGCTATGGAAAAAGCTCCTAGATTTATTGAATTTCGAGTCGCGCGTGCGGTTGCGTTTGCAGGACCTGACCAAATGAATTCGTGGGCCTTATACGGCCCGCTGGCTGGACGTTCCCCCTCCCCCCCCCCTGCCTTAATGAGTATCTGGAACAGCAATACATTCATGGAACACGCACAAGAAATGGCTTCAACATTTCTGCACCTTGCGACATTGAATGCAATGCAAGTGGCATTTTCAGGTCGTCACAATTACGTGAATGTAACGCAGGTCATGCAAACACGTGCGTCTCACACGTGTTCATCAAATATAGATACCCATATAATGTACACCACACAGATGTATGTATTTATATTATAATCGCTTCCACTCAAGGGAAGTTCTTAGATGCCAGTGAGGAGCTCTTCATCTAAAGAAGTGGGCCTCTACTCCCCTTCCTTGGATCGAACCTGAATATCTCCCGGTCCCTCAAGCACTGAACGACCCATACGGTTGAAATTTCCCGAATGAATGTAATAATAATAATAATAGTAATAATAATAATAATAATAACAAGTAATGATTAACAAGAGTAATATTATTATTAATTATAATAAAACTGAACAATAATTAGCACATTGGTTTTATAAATAATTATGTCTTCCTCCTGTCTCGCTTTATTATTCTCGTCTGATTACTTCTCTCTCATGTTAGCAAATTTAACAGCAAAAGGAGAATAATTTAGACACAAACATACAATGTGAAGAATAATCCTTCACTAATTTTATTTCCCAGAGTTGTGAGGCGTGAGCTGGTGTCTTGAATTTTTAACAAGGCAACAAATGGAACAACGAGTGATGGCAGCCCCACATTGTTTTTTTAAAGCTGTGAGTTCACTGTTCACCATCATTATCTACGACAGCATTATCAGCTACGTCATCATCCTTACCATCACATCATCACAAGTGTCAATAACGTCATCACTGTCAGTATCACCGTTATCATAATTTTTCCATATGCTCTTTTTTTTGCATTATTGCTTTCTTCATCACTATCATCATCATCAAGATCATCATCATAATCATCATCGTCTCAATATCACCATTATCCTTCCTTTCATCAGATTTGCTTAATTGTTTTTAAATTCATTATCATCACATTAGTCATAATCATCACCACAAACGTTATATCATCATTAACATTATTATAATTAGCATCATCATGGGTCCCGGACAGTCGAACGCAGGAGCCTCTGGTGATTCCCATTTGGTGGTCCCTGTTACTCATGTTTATGGCTCCTGGTGGTTCATGGTGTACTTGTGCATCTGGTCAATGGTGGTCAATGGTGGCCGTATTTGGGGGCTCCAAATGATTCCTGGGTTTCGTATTCAAGGGTCACTAGTGGATCTTGGTAATCTCGTGAAGGAATCCCAACTGGTCCCAGGTGATCACGTTGAGAGTCCTACCTGTGATTCCTGGTGATCACGTGATCACGTCGAGGAGTCTCTGTAGGTCTTATTCAGGGACCTATGGTTGTCGTGTTCATGGATCCCTGGTTGATCCTGGTAGTCCTGTATAAATGTCCCTGATGATCTCTGGTGATTTTGTTCAGGGTTCCATGGTATTCGTATTTAGGGGCCATGATAATCTTGTGAATGGGCCCTGGTGGATGTGCTTATAAGAATCCTCTGCAGTTGTTGTTTAGGGTCCCATGGTGGTCGTATTCAGGTATCACTATACGCTGTGTGCCACTGTAATTTCAGCCCTATAACCCACATCGCCAGTTTGGAAACCTTTGAGTTTATTTCGCCTTCCATATAATGTATTTTGTCAACGACATCCAATGCAGTATATGTCATACATTCTCCCAGTTACAATATATACATCATTCTTCACCCTTTACATTTTATCAGTGAATAATTTTATGGCAGCCATTGTGCTCAAGGCTAGCATCATGCAAATATATATGAGGGTAATGCATATAGATATATATTTCTAACATATATTTTCCATAGTGGCAATATCATGCTATTTTGGGCCGTTGATATATATCACACTGGTTAAAACATATTCCAATATCCATCGTATTAAAGCCCATTCTCGTACTACAGTGATGTTCGTGCAGAATTCAACGTTTCCTGCTTTCTTCGTCTTGCTACTTGATGTAGTTGGGAGAGTTCCACTTGACTTTCTTATTTGTGATTCATTTTCTTTACTAATTCTTCCTAACCCACGTTAACGTAAAATGTAGAAAATATTATTAGTAAGCTTAATTAAAGTGAAAAATTGGCTGATTGCATGGTTGATTAATAGTGTATAAAGTGTGTCAACCAGACGAAGGTCATTAAGGCTTCTTCTTAGCAGTTCACCACCATTAAAGAATACTGTAACCTATATATAAACAGAAAAAGGAATATATAATATATACGTTGAGAGACATGCTCCTCTTGATATATATATATATATACATATATATATATATATATATATATATATATATATATATATATATATATATATATATATATATATATATATATATATATTATAATGGATATATATATATATATATTATAATTGGATGCTTCACTTTCATAGTTCCTTGATAATGTGAGTAGTCACGAAAGCGCTTGGAATTTCTCTATTCTTTCAGAGTGGTTGTTTTGCATATTTTGAAATCACCTGTTTACTGTGATCTTATTGCATATATATATATATATATATATATATATATATATATATATATATATATATATATATATATATATATATATATATATATATATATATATATATATATATATATATATATATATATATATATATATATATGTGTGTGTGTGTGTGTGTGTGTGTGTATATAATATATATATATATATATATATATATATATATATATATATATATATATATATTATGTATATATATATATATATATATATATATATATATATATATATATATATATATATATATATATATATACACTGAGAGACAACTCTCAGAATATATACACTGAGAGACATAATGATCTCGGTAAATTTATCTTCCATAAAACTTTGTTCAGTAAAGTTCGTATGAAACACAAATGAAAAAAAAATAAAAAACGAGGTTAATAATTACAATTAAAATAATGTTTTTCTTTAAATGAAAAACTATTATTTTTATATACACAACTCTGCTCTAATGCTCATAATTTTTTTGTCATTATAAATAGGTACATTATAATGCATTGCATAATGAATAATTTATCTATTCGCCTTTATACTGAATTTGATAATTCATGACTTAGAATAAATGCTGGAGGCAGTGTGTTGTAGAAAGCAGTGTGTTGTAGGAGCCAGTGTGTTGTAGAAGGCAGTGTGTTGTAGAAGGCAGTGTGTTGTAGAAGGCAGTGTGTTGTAGGAGCCAGTGTGTTGCAGGAGCCAGTGTGTTGCAGGGGCCAGTGTGTTGCAGGAGGCAGTGTGTTGTAGAAGGCAGTGTGTTGTAGAAGGCATTGTGTTGTAGAAGGCAGTGTGTTGTAGGAGCCAGTGTGTTGTAGGAGCCAGTGTGTTGCAGGAGCCAGTGTGTTGCAGGAGGCAGTGTGTTGTAGAAGGCAGTGTGTTGTAGAAGGCATTGTGTTGTAGAAGGCAGTGTGTTGTAGGAGCCAGTGTGTTGTAGGAGCCAGTGTGTTGCAGGAGCCAGTGTGTTGCAGGAGCCAGTGTGTTGTAGGAGCCAGTGTGTTGCAGGAGCCAGTGTGTTGCAGGAGCCAGTGTGTTGCAGGAGCCAGTGTGTTGCAGGAGCCAGTGTGTTGCAGGGGCCGTTGCAGGGACCGGTGGCAACAAACAAGGGGCCATTGACGAGAAACAAGGGCCCGGTGATCAGGAGCTAGGGACTGGTGACCAGGACCCAGAAGACTGCAACCTGACACCAGAGGCATGCGGCCTAGAACCAGAGGCATGCGACCAGGAACCGAATGCTTACTACCAGGAACCAGGAGCCTGCGACCACGAACCAAAGGCTTGCGACTATGACCCAGGACCCAGAGAAAGAAACAAAGAACCAGTGACCAGGAACCAGAGGCCTATGAACAAGAACCAGGGGCAAGCCACCAGGAACCAGACGCATGTCATCAGGATCAATGGGCCTGCCACCAGGAACCAGAGGCCTACCACCAGTATCCAGAGCCTGCCACCAGGAACCAGGGCCCTGTGCCACCAGAAACCACATGCATACCACCATGAACAAGAGGTAATACAAAATAACAAGCACATAGGTTCAACGATTGGTAACCATAGCCTTCCGATAAAGAACCAAGGGATCTACGACAAAAAACCAGGAGGCCTTTGGACAACAACCAGAAGCATACCACCAGGAACCAAAGGCATGACACCAAGAACCAGAGGCATTTCACCAGGAAGCAGAGGCATGCCACCAGAAAACAGAGGCATGCCATAAAGAATCAGAGGCATGGCACCGGTAAACAAAGGCATACCATCAGGAATCAGAGGTATGCCACCAGGAACCACAGGAATGCCACCAGTAACCACAGGTACGCAACAAGGAACCAGAGCACCTGCTCCCAGGAAACAGAGGACCTTCCACCAGGAACAAGAGACATACCACCAGGAACCAGAGCCATGTCACCGGGAAACTGGACGGGTTTCCATCTCATATTTCATTGTTCTGGACGAGTTTCCTTCTCACATTTCATTGTTCTGCAGGGGTTTCCATCTCATATTTCATTGTTCTGGACGGGTTTCCTTCTCATATTTCATTGTTCTGGACGGGTTTCCATGTCATATTTCATTGTTCTGGACGGGTTTCCGTCTCATATTTCATTGTTCTGGACGGGTTTCCTTCTCATATTTCATTCTTCTGGACGGGTTTCCATCTCATATTTCATTGTTCTAGACGGGTTTCCTTCTAATATTTCATTGTTCTGGACGGGTTTCCTTCTCATATTTCATTGTTCTGGACGGGTTTCCTTCTCATATTTCATTGTTTTGGACGGGTTTCCTTCTCATATTTCATTGTTCAGGACGGGTTTCGTTCTCATATTTCATTGTTCTGGACGAGTTTCCTTCTCATATTTCATTATCCTGGACGGGTTTCCATCTCATATTTCATTGTTCCGGACGGGTTTCCTTCTCATATTTCATTGTTCTGGACGGGTTTCCATCTCATATTTCATTGTTCTGGACGGCTTTTCTTTCCATATTTCATTGTTCTCGACGGGTTTCCTTGTCATATTTCATTGTTCTGGACGGGTTTCCATCTCATATTTCATTGTTCAGGACGGGGTTTTTTTCCATATTTCATTGTTCTGGATGGGTTTCCATCTCATATTTCATTGTTCTGGACGGGTTTCCTTCTAATATTTCATTGTTCTGGACGTGATTCCTTTTCATATTTAATTGTTCTGGACTGGTTTCACTGTCATTTTTCATTGTTCTGGACGAGGTTTCCATCTCACATTTCATTGTTCTTGACGGGTTTCCATCTCATATTTCATTGTTCTGGACGGTTTCCTTCTCATATTTAATTGTTCTGGACGGGTTTCACTGTCTTATTTCATTGCTCTGGACGGGTTTCACTGTCATATTTCATTGTTCTGGACGGGTTTCACTGTCACATTTCGTTGTTCTGGACGGGTTTCCCTGTCATATTTAATTTTTCTGGACGGGTTTCCTTCTCAAATTTCATTGTCCTGGACGATGTTCACTGTCATATTTCATTGTTCTGGACTGGTTTCCTTCTCAAACTTCATTGTTCTGGACGGGTTTCGTTCTCAAATTTCATTGTTCTGGACGGGTTTCACTCTCATATTTCACTGTTCTGGACGGGTTTCCTTCTCAAACTTCATTGTTCTGGACGGGTTTCACTGTCATATTTCATTGTTCTGGAGGAGTTTCACTGCCATATTTCATTGTTCTGGACGGTTTCTCTGTCTTATTTCATTGTTCTGGACGGGTTTCACTGTCATATTTCATTGTTTTGGAGGGGTTTCCTTCTCATATTTCATTTTTTCGGACGGGTTTCCTCTTCATATTTCATTGTTCAGAACGGGTTTCCATCTCATATTTCATTGTTCTGCACGGGTTTCCTTTCAATATTTCATTGTACTCATCAGGTTTCCTTTTCATATTTCATTGTTCTGGACAGGTTTCCTTTTCATATTTCACTGTTCTGACGGGTTTCCTTTTAATATTTCATTGTACTGGTCTGGTCTCCTTTTCATATTTCATTGTTCTGGACGGGTTTCCCTGTCATATTTCGTTGTTCTGGACGGGTTTCCCTTTCATATTTCATTGTTCTGGACGAGTTTCCCTGTCATATTTCGTTGTTCTGGACGGGTTTCCCTTTCATATTTCATTGTTCTGGACGCGTTTTCCTATCATATTTCAATGTTCTGTATGGGTTTCCCTGTCATATTTCATTGTTCTGTACGGGTTTCCCTGTCATATTTCATTGTTATGGACGGGTTTCCTTCTCATATTTCATTGTTCTCGACGGGTTTCCTTCTCATATTTCATTGTAATGGATGGGTTTCACTGTCATATTTCATTGTTCTGGACGGGTTTCACTGTCATATTTCATTGTTTTGGACAGGGTTCACTGTCATATTTCATTGTTTTGGAGGGGTTTCCTTCTCATATTTCATTATTCGGGACGGGTTTCCATCTCATATTTCATTGTTCTGGACGAGTTTCCTTCTCATATTTCATTGTTCTGGACGGGTTTCCATGTCATATTTCATTGTTCTGGACGGGTTTCCATCTCATATTTCATTGTTCTGGACGAGTTTCCTTCTCACATTTCATTGTTCTGCAGGGGTTTCCATCTCATATTTCATTGTTCTGGACGGGTTTCCTTCTCATATTTCATTGTTCTGGACGGGTTTCCATGTCATATTTCATTGTTCTGGACGGGTTTCCATCTCATATTTCATTGTTCTGGACGAGTTTCCTTCTCATATTTCATTGTTCTGGACGGGTTTCCGTCTCATATTTCATTGTTCTGGACGGGTTTCCTTCTCATATTTCATTCTTCTGGACGGGTTTCCATCTCATATTTCATTGTTCTGGACGAGTTTCCTTCTCATATTTCATTGTTCTGGACTGGTTTCACTGTCATATTTCATTGTTCTGGACGGGTTTCCGTCTCATATTTCATTGTTCTGGACGGGTTTCCTTCTCATATTTCATTGTTCTGGACGGGTTTCCTTCTCATATTTCATTGTTCTAGACGGGTTTCCTTCTCATATTTCATTGTTCTGGACGGGTTTCCTTCTCATATTTCATTGTTCTGGACGGGTTTCCTTCTCATATTTCATTGTTCTTGACGGGTTTCCTTCTCATATTTCATTGTTCTGGACGGGTTTCGTTCTCATATTTCATTGTTCTGGACGGGTTTCCTTCTCATATTTCATTGTTCTGGACGGGTTTCCATCTCATATTTCATTGTTCTGGACGGGTTTCCTTCTCATATTTCATTGTTCTGGACGGGTTTCCATCTCATATTTCATTGTTCTGGACGGGTTTCCTTGTCATATTTCATTGTTCTGGACGGGTTTCCATCTCATATTTCATTGTTCAGGACGGGTTTTTTTTCCATATTTCATTGTTCTGGATGGGTTTCCTTCTCATATTTCATTGTTTTGCACGGGTTTCATTTCATTTTTCTGGACGGGATTCCTTTTCACATTTCATTGTTCTGGACTGGTTTCACTGTCATTTTTCATTGTTCTGGACGGGTTTCCTTCTCACATTTCATTGTTCTGGACGGGTTTCCATCTCATATTTCATTGTTCTGGACGGGTTTCCTTCTCATATTTCATTGTTCTGGACGGGTTTCACTGTCATATTTCATTGTTCTGGACGGGTTTCACTGTCATATTTCATTGTTCTGGACGGGTTTCACTGTCATATTTCATTGTTCTGGACGGGTTTCCTTTTCATATTTCATTGTTCTGGACGGGTTTCCTTTTCATATTTCATTGTTCTGGACGGGTTTCCCTGTCATATTTCATTGTTCTGGACGGGTTTCCCTGTCATATTTCATTGTTCTGGACGGGTTTCCTTCTCAAATTTCATTGTTCTGGACGGGTTTCACTCTCATATTTCATTGTTCTGGACGGGTTTCCTTCTCATATTTCATTGTTCTGGACGGGTTTCACTGTCATATTTCATTGTTCTGGACGGGTTTCACTGTCATATTTCATTGTTCTGGACGGGTTTCCCTGTCATATTTCATTGTTCTGGACGGGTTTCACTGTCATATTTCATTGTTTTGGACCGGTTCCCTTCTCATATTTCATTGTTCATGACGGGTTTCCTTCTCATATTTCATTGTTCAGGAGGGGTTTCCATCTCATATTTCGTTGTTCATGACGGGTTTCCTTCCCATGTTTCACTGTTCTGGACGGGTTTCCCTGTCATATTTCATTGTTCTGGACGGGTTTCCTTTTCATATTTCATTGTTCTGGACGGGTTTCCTTTTCATATTTCATTGTTCTGGACGGGTTTCCTTTTCATATTTCATTGTTCTGGACGGGTTTCCTTGTCATATTTCATTGTTCTGGACGGGTTTCCTTCTCATATTTCATTGTTCTGGACGGGTTTCCCTGTCATATTTCATTGTTCTGGACGGGTTTCCCTTTCATATTTCATTGTTCTGGACGGGTTTCCTTCTCATATTTCATTGTTCTGGACGGGTTTCCCTGTCATATTTCATTGTTCTGGACGGGTTTCCCTGTCATATTTCATTGTTCTGGACGGGTTTCCTTCTCATATTTCATTGTTCTGGACGGGTTTCCTTCTCATATTTCATTGTTATTGACGGGTTTCACTGTTATATTTAATTGTTTTGGACGGGGTTTCCTGTCATATTTCATTGTTTGGACGGGTTTTCCTCTCATATTTCATTGTTCTGGACGGGTTTCCCTGTCATATTTCATTGTTCTGGACGTGTTTCCTTCTCGTATTTCATTGTTCTGCACGGGTTTCCTTCTTATATTTCATTGTTCTGCACGGGTTTCCTGTCATATTTCATTGTTCTGGACGCGTTTTCCTGTCATATTTCATTGTTCCTGATGGGTTTCCTTCTCATATTTCATTTTTCTGGACGGGTTTATTTCTCATATTTCATTGTTCTGGACGGGTTTCCTTCTCATATTTCATTGTTCTGGACGGGTTTCCTGTCATATTTCATTGTTCCTGACGGGTTTCCTTCTCATATTTCATTGTTCTGGACGGGTTTCCTTCTCATATTTCATTGTTCTGGACGGGTTTCCTCTCATATTTCATTGTTTTGGACGGGTTTCCTTCTCATATTTCATTGTTCTGGACGGGTTTCCTTCTCATATTTCATTGTTCTGGACGGGTTTCCTTCTCATATTTCATTGTTCTGGACGGGTTTCCTTCTCATATTTCATTGTTCTGGACGGGTTTCCTTCTCATATTTCATTGTTCTGGACGGGTTTCCTTCTCATATTTCATTGTTCTGGACGGGTTTCCTTCTCATATTTCATTGTTCTGGACGGGTTTCCTTCTCATATTTCATTGTTCTGGACGGGTTTCCTTCTCATATTTCATTGTTCTGGACGGGTTTCCTTCTCATATTTCATTGTTCTGGACGGGTTTCCTTCTCATATTTCAATATTCTGGACGGGTTTCCTTCTCATATTTCATTGTTCTGGACGGGTTTCACGGCCATATTTCATTGTTCTGGACGGGTTTCCTTCTCATATTTCATTGTTCTGGACGGGTTTCTCTGTTATATTTCATTGTTCTGGACGGGTTTCCATGTCATATTTCATTGTTCTGGACGGGTTTCCTTCTCATATTTCATTGTTCTGGACGGGTTTCCTTCTCATATTTCATTGTTCTGGACGGGTTTCCTTCTCATATTTCATTGTTCTGGACGGGTTTCCTTTTCATATTTCATTGTTCTGGACGGGTTTCACTGTCATATTTCATTGTTCTGGACGGGTTTCCTTCTCATATTTCATTGTTCTGGACGGGTTTCCATCTCATATTTCATTGTTCTGGACGGGTTTCCTTCTCATATTTCATTGTTCTGGACGGGTTTCCTGTCATATTTCATTGTTCTGGACGGGTTTCCTGTCATATTTCATTGTTCTGGACGGGTTTCCTTCTCATATTTCATTGTTCTGGACGGGTTTCCCTGTCATATTTCATTGTTCTGGACGGGTTTCCTTCTCATATTTCATTGTTCTGGACGGGTTTCCTTCTCATATTTCATTGTTCTGGACGGGTTTCCTTCTCATATTTCATTGTTCTGGACGGGTTTCCTTCTCATATTTCATTGTAATGGACGGGTTTCCTTCTCATATTTCATTGTCCTGGACGGGTTTCCTTCCCAAATTTCATTGTTCTGGACGGGTTTCCTTCTCAAATTTCATTGTCCTGGACATTGTTCACTGTCATATTTCACTGTTATGGACGGGTTTCCTTCTCAAACTTCATTGTTCTGTACGGGTTTCGCTGTCATATTTCATTGTTCTGGACGGGTTTCCTTCTCATCTTTCATTGTTCTGGACGGGTTTTCGTGTCATATTTCATTGTTCTGGACGGGTTTCCTTGTCATATTTCATTGTTCTGGACGGGTTTCCGTGTAATATTTCATTGTTGTGGAGGGGTTTCCTTCTCATATTTCATTGTTCTGGACGGGTTTCCTTCTCATATTTCATTGTTCTGGACGGGTTTCCTTCTCATATTTCATTGTTCTGGACGGGTTTCCGTATCATATTTCATTGTTCTGGACGGGTTTCCTTCTCATATTTCATTGTTCTAGACGGGTTTCCCTGTAATATTTCATTGTTCTGAACGGGTTTCCTTCTCATAATTCTTTGTTCTGCACGAGTTGTCCTGTCATATTTCATTGTTCTGGACGGGTTTCACTGTCATATTTCATTGTTCTGGACGGGTTTCCTTCTCATATTTCATTGTTCTGGACGGGTTTCACTGTCATATTTCATTGTTCTGGACGGGTTTCACTGTCATATTTCATTGTTCTGGACGGGTTTCCTTCTCAAATTTCATTGTTCTGGACGGGTTTCACTGTCATATTTCATTGTTCTGGACGGGTTTCCTTCTCAAATTTCATTGTTCTGGACGGGTTTCCTTCTCATATTTCATTGTTCTGGACGGGTTTCACTGTCATATTTCATTGTTCTGGACGGGTTTCCCTGTCATATTTCATTGTTCTCGACTGTTTTCCTTCTCGTATTTCATTGTTCTGGACGGGTTTGCCTTTCATATTACATTGTTATGGACGGGTTTCCTTCTCATATTTCATTGTTACGGACATGTTTCCTGTCATATTTCATTGTTCTGGACGGGTTTCCTTGTCATATTTCATTGTTCTGGACGGGTTTCCTTCTCATATTTCATTGTTCTGGACGGGTTTCCTTCTCATATTTCATTGTTCTGGACGGGTTTCCCTGTCATATTTCATTGTTCTGGACGGGTTTCCTTCTCATATTTCATTGTTCTGGACGGGTTTCCTTCTCATATTTCATTGTTCTGGACGGGTTTCCATCTCATATTTCATTTTTCTGGACGGGTTTCCTTCTCATATTTCATTGTTCTGGACGGGTTTCCTTGTCATATTTCATTGTTCTGGACGGGTTTCCTTGTCATATTTCATTGTTCTGGACGGGTTTCCTTGTCATATTTCATTGTTCTGGACGGGTTTCCATGTCATATTTCATTGTTCTTGACGAGTTTCCTTCTCATATTTCATTGTTCCGGACTGGTTTCCCTGTCATATTTCATTGTTCTGGAGGGATCCCTGTCATATTTCATTGTTCTGGACGGGTTTCCTTCTCATATTTCATTGTTCTGGACGGGTTTCCTTCTCATATTTCATTGTTCTGGACGGGTTTCCCTGTCATATTTCATTGTTCTGGACGGGTTTCCCTGCCATATTTCGTTGTTTCGGACGGGTTTCCTTCTCATATTTCATTCTTCTGGACGGGTTTCCCTCTCATATTTCATTGTTCCGGACGGGTTTCCTTCGCGTATTTCATTGTTATGGACGGGTTTCACTGTTATATTTAATTGTTTTGGACGGGTTTCACTCTCATATTTCATTGTTCTGGACGGGTTTCCCTGTCATATTTCATTGTCCTGGACGTGTTTCCTTCTCATATTTCATTGTTCTGGACGGGTTTTCTTTTCATATTTCATTGTTCTGGACGGGTTTCCTTCTCATATTTCATTGTTCTGGACGGGTTTCCATGTCATATTTCATTGTTCTGGACGGGTTTCCATCTCATATTTCATTGTTCTGGACGGGTTTCCATCTCATATTTCATTGTTCTGGATGGGTTTCCATCTCACATTTCATTGTTCTGGATGGGTTTTCTTTCCATATTTCATTGTTCTGGACGGGTTTCCTTCTCATATTTCATTGTTCAGGACGGGTTTTTTTTCCATATTTCATTGTTCTGGACGGGTTTCCTTCTCATATTTCATTGTTCTGGACCGGTTTCCATCTCATATTTCATTGTTCTGGACGGGTTTCCTTCTCATATTTCATTGTTCTGGACGGGTTTCCATCTCATATTTCATTGTTCTGGACGGGTTTCCATCTCATATTTCATTGTTCTGGACGGGTTTCCTTCTCATATTTCATTGTTCTGGACGGGTTTCACTGTCTTATTTCATTGCTCTGGACGGGTTTCACTGTCATATTTCATTGTTCTGGACGGGTTTCACTGTCACATTTCTTTGTTCTAGACGGGTTTCCTTCTCATATTTCGTTGTTATGGACGAGTTTCCATGTCATATTTCATTGTTCTGTACAGGTTTCCTTTATATATTTCACTGTTCTAGACGGGTTTCCATCTCATATTTCATTGTTCTGGACGAGTTTCCATCTCATATTTCATTGTTCTGGACGGGTTTCCATGTCATATTTCATTGTTCTGGACGGGTTTCCATCTCATATTTCATTGTTCTGGACGAGTTTCCATGTCATATTTCATTGTTCTGGACGGGTTTCCATCTCATATTTCATTGTTCTGGACGGGTTTCCTTCTCATATTTCATTGTTCTGGACGGGTTTCCATCTCATATTTCATTGTTCTGGACGGGTTTCCATCTCATATTTCATTGTTCTGGACGGGTTTCCATGTCATATTTCATTGTTCTGGACGGGTTTCCCTGTCATATTTCATTGTTCTGAACTGGTTTCACTGTCATATTTCATTCTTCTGCACTGGTTTCACTGTCATATTTCATTCTTCTGCACTGGTTTCCCTGTCATATTTCATTCTTCTGGACGGGTTTCCATCTCATATTTCATTGTTCTAGACGGGTTTCCTTCTAATATTTCATTGTTCTGGACGGGTTTCCTTCTCATATTTCATTGTTGTGGACGGGTTTCCTTCTCATATTTCATTGTTCTGGACGGGTTTCCTTCTCATATTTCATTATTTTTGACGGGTTTCCTTCTCATATTTCATTGTTCAGGACGGGTTTCCTTCTCATATTTCATTGTTCTGGACGGGTTTCCATCTCATATTTCATTGTTCTGGACGGGTTTCCTTCTCATATTTCATTGTTCTGGACGAGTTTCCTTCTCATATTTCATTGTTCTGGACGGGTTTCCCTCTCATATTTCATTGTTCTGGACGGGTTTCCTTCTCATATTTCATTGTTCTGGACGGGTTTCCATCTCATATTTCATTGTTCAGAACGAGTTTCCTTCTCATATTTCATTCTTCTGGATGGGTTTCCATGTCATATTTCATTGTTCTGGACGGGTTTCCATCTCATATTTCATTGTTCTTGACGAGTTTCCTTCTCATATTTCATTGTTCTTCACGGGTTTCCATCTCATATTTCATTGTTCTGGACGGGTTTCCTTCTCATATTTCATTGTTTTGGACGGGTTTCCCTCTCATATTTCATTGTTCAGGACGGGTTTCCTTCTCATATTTCATTGTTCTGGACGGGTTTCCATCTCATATTTCATTGTTTTGGATGGGTTTCCTTCTCATATTTCATTGTTCTGGACAGGTTTCCTTCTCATATTTCATTGTTTTGGACGGGTTTCCTTCTCATATTTCATTGTTCTGGACGGGTTTCCTTCTCATATTTCATTGTTCTGGACGGGTTTCCATCTCATATTTCATTGTTCTGGACGGGTTTCCTTCTCATATTTCATTGTTCTGGACGGGTTTCCTTCTCATATTTCATTGTTCTGGACGGGTTTCCTTCTCATATTTCATTGCTCTGGACGGGTTTCCTTCTCATATTTCATTGTCCTGGACGGGTTTCCTTCTCATATTTCATTGTTCTGGACGGGTTTCCTTCTCATATTTCATTGTTCTGGACGGGTTTCCATGTCATATTTCATTGTTCTGGACGAGTTTCCTTCTCATATTTCATTGTTCTGGACGGGTTTCCATCTCATATTTCATTGTTCTGGACGGGTTTCCTTCTCATATTTCATTGTTCTCGACGGGTTTCCATCTCATATTTCATTGTTCTGGACGGGTTTCCTTCTCATATTTCATTGTTCTGGACGAGGTTTCCTTCTCACATTTCATTGTTCTGGACGGGTTTCACTCTCTTATTTCTTTGTTCTGGACGGGTTTCACTGTTATATTTCATTGTTCTGGACGGGTTTCACTATCATATTTCATTGTTCTTGACGGGTTTCACTGTCATATTTCATTGTTCTTGACGGGTTTCCTTTTCAAATTTCATTGTTCTGGACCGGTTTCACTGTCATATTTCGTTGTTCTGGACTGGATTCCTTCTCAAATTTCATTGATCTGGACGGGTTTCACTGTCATATTTCATTGTTCTGGACGGGTTTCCTTCTCAAATTTCGGTGTTCTGGACGAGTTTCACTGTCATATTTCATTGTTCTGGACGAGATTCCTTCTCAAATTTCATTGCTCTGGACGGGTTTCACTCTCATATTTCACTGTTCTGGACGGGTTTCCCTGTCATATTTTATTATTCTTGACGAGTTTCCTTCTCATATTTCATTGTTCTGGACGAATTTCCCTCTCATATTTCATTGTTCTGGACGAGTTTCTCTGTTATATTTCATTCTTCTCAACGGGTTTCCATGTCATATTTCATTGTTCTGGACGGGTTTCCCTGTCATATTTCATTGTTCTGGACGGGTTTCCCTCTCATATTTCATTGTTCTGGACTGGTTTCCTTCTCATATTTCATTGTTCTGGACGAGTTTCCTTCTCATATTTCATTGTTCTGGACTGGTTTCTCTGTCATATTTCATTGTTCTGGACGGGATTCCGTCTCATATTTCATTGTTCTGAACGGTTTTCCATCTCATATTTCATTCTTCTGGACAGGTTTCCATCTCATATTTCATTGTTCTTGACGGGTTTCCTTCTAATATTTCATTGTTCTTGACGGGTTTCCATCTCATATTTCATTGTTCTGGATGAGTTTCCTTCTCATTTCCTTGTTCTGGACGGGTTTCCTTCTCATATTTCATTGTTTTGGACTGGTTTCCTCACATTTCATTGTCTCATATTTCATTGTTCTGGACGGGTTTCCCTCACATATTTCATTGTCATATTTCATTGTTCTGGACGGGTTTCCATCTCATATTTCATTGTTCTGGACGGGTTTCCATCTCACATTTCATTGTTCTGGATGGGTTTTCTTTCCATATTTCATTGTTCTGGACGGGTTTCCTTCTAATATTTCATTGTTCTGGACGTGATTCCTTTTCATATTTAATTGTTCATATTTCATTGTTCTGGACGGGTTTCCATCTCATATTTCATTGTTCTGGACGGTTTCCTTCTCATATTTAATTGTTCTGGACGGGTTTCACTGTCTTATTTCATTGCTCTGGACGGGTTTCACTGTCATATTTCATTGTTCTGGACGGGTTTCACTGTCACATTTCTTTGTTCTGGCCGGTTTTCCTTCTCATAGTTCATTGTTTCGGACGGGTTTCCCTGCCAGATTTCATTGTTCTGGACTGTTTTCCTTTTCATATTTCATTGTTCTGGACGTGTTTCCATCTCATATTTTACTGTTCTGGACGTGTTTCCATCTCATATTTTACTGTTCTGGACGGGTTTCCATCTCATATTTTACTGTTCTGGACGGTTTTCCCTCTCATATTTCATTGTTTTGGACGAGTTTCCATCTCATATTTCATTGTTCTGGACGGGTTTCCATGTCATATTTCATTGTTCTGGACGGGTTTCCATCTCATATTTCATTGTTCTGGACGGGTTTCCTTCTCATATTTCATTGTTCTGGACGGGTTTCCATGTCATATTTTATTGTTCTGGACCGGTTTCCATCTCATATTTCATTGTTCTAGACGGGTTTCCTTCTCATATTTCATTGTTCTGGACGGGTTTCCTTCTCATATTTCATTGTTCTGGACGGGTTTCCTTCTCATATTTCAATGTTCTGGACGGGTTTCCTTCTCATATTTCATTGTTCTTTATGGGTTTCTTTCTCATATTTCATTATTCAGGACGGGTTTAGTTCTCATATTTCATTGTTCTGGACGAGTTTCATTCTCATATTTCATTATCCTGGACGGGTTTCCACCTCATATTTCATTGTTCCGGACGGGTTTCCTTCTCATATTTCATTGTTCTGGACGGGTTTCCATCTCATATTTCATTGTTCTGGACGGGTTTCCTTCTCATATTTCATTGTTCTGGACGGGTTTCCTTCTCATATTTCATTGTTCTGGAAGGGTTTCCATCTCATATTTCATTGTTCTGGACGGGTTTCCATCTCATATTTCATTGTTTTGGACGGGTTTCCTTCTCATATTTCATTGTTCTGGACGGGTTTCCCTCTCATATTTCATTGTTCAGGACGGGTTTCCTTCTCATATTTCATTGTTCTGGACGGGTTTCCATCTCATATTTCATTGTTTTGGATGGGTTTCCTTCTCATATTTCATTGTTCAGGATGGGTTTCCATCTCATATTTCATTGTTCTGGACGGCTTTTCTTTCCATATTTCATTGTTCTCGACGGGTTTCCTTGTCATATTTCATTGCTCTGGACGGGTTTCCATCTCATATTTCATTGTTCTGGACGGGTTTCCATCTCATATTTCATTGTTCTGGACGGGTTTCCTTCTCAAATTTCATTGTTTTGGACGGGTTTCCTTCTCATATTTCATTGTTCAGGACGGGTTTCTTTCTCATATTTCATTGTTCTGGACGAGTTTCCTTCTCATATTTCATTATCCTGGACGGGTTTCCTTCTCATATTTCATTGTTCTGGACGGGTTTCCATGTCATATTTCATTGTTCTGGACGGGATTCCATCTCATATTTCATTGTTCTTGACGAGTTTCCTTCTCACATTTCATTGTTCTGCAGGGGTTTCCATCTCATATTTCATTCTTCTGGACGGGTTTCCTTCTCATATTTCATTGTTCTGGACGGGTTTCCATGTCATATTTCATTGATCTGGGCGGGTTTCACTGTCATATTTCATTGTTCTGGACGGGTTTCCTTCTCAAATTTCACTGTTCTGGACGGCTTTCACTGTCATATTTAATTGTTCTGGAAGAGATTCCTTCTCAAATTTCATTGTTCTAGACCTGTTTCGTTCTCAAATTCCATTGTACTGGACGGGTTTCACTCTCATATTTCACTGTTCTAGACAGGTTTCCTTCTCAAACTTCATTGTTCTGGACGGGTTTCACTGTCATATTTCATTGCTCTGGAGGAGTTTCACTGTCATATTTCATTGTTCTGGACGAGTTTCACTGTGATATTTCATTGTTCTGGACGAGTTTCCTTCTCACATTTCATTGTTCTGCAGTGGTTTCCATCTCATATTTCATTGTTCTGGACGGGTTTCCATGTCATATTTCATTGTTCTGGACTGGTTTCACTGTCATATTTCATTGTTCTGGACGGGTTTCCATCTCATATTTCATTGTTCTGGACGAGTTTCCTTCTCATATTTCATTGTTCTGGACTGGTTTCACTGTCATATTTCATTGTTCTGGACGGGTTTCCGTCTCATATTTCATTGTTCTGGACGGGTTTCCTTCTCATATTTCATTGCTCTGGACGGGTTTCCTTCTCAAATTTCATTGTTCTGGACGAGTTTCCTTCTCATATTTCATTGTTCTGGACTTGTTTCACTGTCATATTTCATTGTTCAGGACGGGTTTCCGTCTCATATTTCATTGTTCTGGACGGGTTTCCATCTCAAATTTCATTGTTCTGGACGGGTTTCCTTTCCATATTTCATTGTTCTCGACGGGTTTCCTTGTCATATTTCATTGTTCTGGACTGGTTTCACTGTCATATTTCATTGTTCTGGACGGGTTTCCATCTCATATTTCATTGTTCTGGACGGGTTTCCATCTCATATTTCACTGTTCTGGACGGCTTTTCTTTCCATATTTCATTGTTCTCGACGGGTTTCCTTGTCATATTTCATTGTTCTGGACGGGTTTCACTGTCATATTTCATTGTTCTGGAGGAGTTTCACTGTCATATTTCATTGTTCTGCACGGGTTTCACTGTGATATTTCATTCTTCTGGAAGGGTTTCACTGTCATATTTCATTGTTCTGGACGGTTTCTCTGTCTTATTTCATTGTTCTGGACGGGTTTCACTGTCATATTTCATTGTTTTGGACAGGGTTCACTGTCATATTTCATTCTTTTGGAGGGGTTTCCTTCTCATATTTCATTGTTTCGGACGGGTTTCCTCCTCATATTTCATTATTCTGGACGGGTTTCCATCTCATATTTCATTGTTCTGGACGAGTTTCCTTCTCATATTTCATTGTTCTGGACGGGTTTCCATGTCATATTTCATTGTTCTGGACGGGTTTCCATCTCATATTTCATTGTTCTGGACGGGTTTCCCTGTCATATTTCATTGTTCTGGACGGGTTTCCTTCTCATATTTCATTGTTCTGGACGGGTTTCCCTGTCATATTTCATTGTTCTGGACGGGTTTCCTGTCATATTTCATTGTTCTGGACGGGTTTCCCTCTCATATTTCATTGTTCTGGACGGGTTTCCTTGTCATATTTCATTGTTCTGGACGGGTTTCCCTGTCATATTTCATTGTTCTGGACGGGTTTCCTTCTCATATTTCATTGTTCTGGACGGGTTTCCCTGTCATATTTCATTGTTCTGGACGGGTTTCCCTGTCATATTTCATTGTTCTGGACGGGTTTCCTTCTCATATTTCATTGTTCTGGACGGGTTTCCCTCTCATATTTCATTGTTCTGGACGGGTTTCCTTCTCATATTTCATTGTTCTGGACGGGTTTCCTTCTCATATTTCATTGTTCTGGACGGGTTTCCTTCTCATATTTCATTGTTCTGGACGGGTTTCCGTCTCATATTTCATTGTTCTGGACGGGTTTCCCTGTCATATTTCATTGTTCTGGACGGGTTTCCCTCTCATATTTCATTGTTCTGGACGGGTTTCCTTCTCATATTTCATTGTTCTGGACGGGTTTCCCTGTCATATTTCATTGTTCTGGACGGGTTTCCTTCTCATATTTCATTGTTCTGGACGGGTTTCCCTGTCATATTTCATTGTTCTGGACGGGTTTCCCTCTCATATTTCATTGTTCTGGACGGGTTTCCTTCTCATATTTCATTGTTCTGAACGGGTTTCCATGTCATATTTAATTGTTCTGGACGGGTTCCCTTCTCACATTTCATTGTATTTTGACGGGTTTCCATGTCATATTTCGTTGTTCTCCACGGGTTTCCCTGTCATATTTAATTGTTCTGGACGGGTTTCCATCATATTTCATTGTTCTGGACAGGTTTCCTTCTCATATTTCATTGTTCAGGACGGGTTTCCTTCTCATATTTCATTGTTCTGGACGGTTTTCCCTGTCATATTTCATTGTTCTGGACGGGTCTCCCTGTCATATTTCATTGTTCTGGACGGGATCCCTGTCATGTTTCATTGTTCTGGACGGGTTTCCTTCTCATATTTCATTGTTCTGGACGGGTCTCCCTGTCATATTTCATTGTTCTGGACGGGATCCCTGTCATATTTCATTGTTCTGGACGGGTTTCCTTCTCATATTTCATTGTTCTGGACGGGTTTCCCTCTCATATTTCATTGTTCTGGACGGGTTTCCCTGTCATATTTCATTGTTCTGGACGGGTTTCCCTGTCATATTTCATTGTTCTTAACGGGTTTTCTTCTCATATTTCCTTTTTCTGGACGGGTTTCCCTGTTATATTTCATTTTTCTGGACAGGTTCACCTGTCATATTTCATTGTTCTGTTCGGGCTTCCTTCTCATATTTCATTGTTCTGGACGGGTTTCCCTCTCATATTTCATTGTTCTGGACGGGTTTACCTCTCATATTTCATTGTTCTGGACGGGTTTACCTCTCATATTTCATTGTTCTGGATGGATTTCCTTCTCATATTTCATTGTTCTGGACGGGTTTCCTGTCATATTTCATTGTTCTGGACGGGTTTCCCTGTCATATTTCATTGTTCTGGACGGGTTTCCCTGTCATATTTCATTGTTCTGGACGGGTTTCCTTCTCATATTTCATTGTTCTGGACGGGTTTCCTTCTCATATTTCATTGTTCTGGACGGGTTTCCTTGTCATATTTCATTGTTCTGGACGGGTTTCCCTGTCATATTTCATTGTTCTGGACGGGTTTCCTTCTCATATTTCATTGTTCTGGACGGGTTTCCCTCTCATATTTCATTGTTCTGGACGGGTTTCCTTCTCATATTTCATTGTTCTGGACGGGTTTCCTTCTCATATTTCATTGTTCTGGACGGGTTTCCTTCACATATTTCATTGTTCTGGACGGGTCTCCCTGTCATATTTCATTGTTTTGGACGGGTTTCCTTGTCATATTTCATTGTTCTGGACGGGTTTCCTTGTCATATTTCATTGTTCTGGACGGGTCTCCCTGTCATATTTCTTTGTTTTGGACGGGTTTCCTTGTCATATTTCATTGTTCTGGACGGGGTTTCCTCTCATGTTTCATTGTTCTAGACGGGTTTCCTGTCATATTTCATCGTTCTGGACGGGTTTCCCTGTCATATTTCATTGTTCTGGAAGGGTTTCCCTGTCATATTTCATTGTTCTGGACGGGTTTCCCTCTCATATTTCATTGTTCTGGACGGGTTTCCCTGTCATATTTCATTGTTCTGGACGGGTTTCCTTCTCATATTTCATTGTTCTGGACGGGTTTCCCTGTCATATTTCATTGTTCTGGACGGGTTTCCTTGTCATATTTCATTGTTCTGGACGGGTTTCCCTGTCATATTTCATTGTTCTGGATGGGTTTCCGTCTCATATTTCATTGTTCTGGACGGGTTTCCTTCTCATATTTCATTGTTCTGGACGGGTTTCCTTCTCATATTTCATTGTTCTGGACGGGTTTCCCTGTCATATTTCATTGTTCTGGACGGGTTTCCTTGTCATATTTCATTGTTCTGGACGGGTTTCCCTGTCATATTTCATTGTTCTGGACGGGTTTCCCTCATACTTCATTGTTCTTGACTGGTTTCCTTCTCATATTTCATTGTTCTGGACGGGTTTCCCTGTCATATTTCATTGTTCTGGACGGGTTTCCTTCTCATATTTCATTGTTCTGGACGGGTTTCCTTCTCATATTTCATTGTTCTGGACGGGTTTCCTTCTCATATTTCATTGTTCTGGACGGGTTTCCCTCTCATATTTCTTTGTTCTGTACTGGTTTCCCTGTCATATTTCGTTGTTCTGGACGGGTTTCTCGGTCATATTTCATTGCTTGGACGGGTTCACTCACATATTTCATTGTTCTGGACGGGTTTCCTGTCACATTTCATTGTTATGGAAGGGTTTCCCTGTCATATTTCATTGTTCTGGACGGGTTTCACTATCATATTTCATTGTTCTGGACGTGTTTTTCTGTCATATCTCATTGTTCTGCACGGGTTGTCCTGTCATATTTCATTGTTCTGGACGGGTTTCCCTGTCATATTTCATTGTTCTGGACGGGTTTCCCTGTCATATTTCATTGTTCTGGACGGGTTTCCTTGTCATATTTCATTGTTCTGGACGGGTTTCCCTGTCATATTTCATTGTTCTGGACGGGTTTCACTCTCATATTTCATTGTTCTGGACGGGTTTCCATGTCATATTTCATTGTTCTGGACGGGTTTCCTTCTCATATTTCATTGTTCTGGACGGGTTTCCTTCTCATATTTCATTGTTCTGGACGGGTTTCCCTGTCATATTTCATTGTTCTGGACGGGTTTCCCTGTCATATTTCATTGTTCTGGACGGGTTTCCCTGTCATATTTCATTGTTCTGGACGGGTTTCCCTGTCATATTTCATTGTTCTGGACGGGTTTCCCTGTCATATTTCATTGTTCTGGACGGGTTTCCCTCATATTTCATTGTTCTGGACGGGTTTCCTTCTCATATTTCATTGTTCTGGACGGGTTTCCCTGTCATATTTCATTGTTCTGGACGGGTTTCTCTGTCATATTTCATTGTTCTGGACGGGTTTCCCTGTCATATTTCATTGTTCTGGACGGGTTTCCCTCTCATATTTCATTGTTCTGGACGGGTTTCCCTGTCATATTTCATTGTTCTGGACGGGTTTCCCTGTCATATTTCATTGTTCTGGACGGGTTTCCTTCTCATATTTCATTCTTCTGGACGGGTTTCCTTCTCATATTTCATTGTTCTGGACGGGTTTCCATGTCAAATTTCATTGTTCCGGACGGGTTTTCCTGTCATATTTCATTGTTCTAGACGGGTTTCCTTCTCATATTTCATTGTACTGGATGGGCTTCTCTGTGATATTTCATTGTTCTGGACGGGTTTCCTTCTCATATTTCATTGTTCTGGACGGGTTTCCTTCTCATATTTCCTTGTTCTGGACGGGTTTCCTGTCATATTTCATTGTTGTGGACGGGTTTCCCTGTCATATTTCATTGTTCTGGACGGGTTTCCCTGTCATATTTCATTGTTCTGGACGTGTTTCCCTGTCATATTTCATTGTTCTGGACGGGTTTCCTTGTCAAATTTCTTTGTTATTGACGGTTTTCCCTGTCATATTTCATTGTTCTTGACGAGTTTTCTTCTCATATTTCATTGTTCTGGACGGGTTTCCCTTGTCATATTTCATTGTTCTGGACGGGTTTCACTCTCATATTTCATTGTTCTGGACGGGTTTCGCGGCCATATTTCATTGTTCTGGACGGGTTTCGTTCTCATATTTCATTGTTCTGGACGGGTTTCGCGGCCATATTTCATTGTTCTGGCAGGGTTCTCTTTTCATATTTCTTTGTTCTGGACGGGTTTCTCAGTCATATTTCATTGTTCAGGACGGGTTTTCTTTCCATATTTCATTGTTTGGACGGGTTTGCTTTCATTATTTCATTGTTCTGGACGGGTTTCCTTGCCATATTTCCTTGTTCTGGACGGGTTTCCCTGTCATATTTCATTGTTCTGGACGGGTTTCCCTGTCATATTTCATTGTTCTGGACGGTTTTCCTGTCATATTTCATTGTTCTGGACGGGTTTCCCTGTCATATTTCATTGTTCTGGACGGGTTTCCCTGTCATATTTCATTGTTCTGGACGGGTTTCCCTGTCATATTTCATTGTTCTGGACGGGTTTCCTTCTCATATTTCATTGTTCTGGACGGGTTTCCCTGTCATATTTCATTGTTCTGGACGGGTTTCCCTGTCATATTTCATTGTTCTTTACTGGTTTCCCTGTCACGGGTTTCCTTGTCATATTTCCTTGTTCTGGACGTGTTTCCCTGTCATATTTCATTGTTCTGGACTGGTTTTCCTCTCATATTTTGTTGTTCTGGACGGGTTTCCTGTCATATTCCATTGTTCTGGACGGGTTTAACTGCAATATTTAATTGTTCATGACGGGTTTCCCTGTCATATTTCATTGTTCTGGACGGGTTTCCCTGTCATATTTCATTGTTCTGGACGGGTTTCCCTGTCATATTTCATTGTTCTGGCCGGGTTTCCTTGTCATATTTCATTGTTATGGACAGGTTTCCCTCTCATATTTCATTGTTCTGGACGGGTTTCCTTCTTATATTTCGTTGTTCTGGACGGGTTTCCCTGTCATATTTCATTGTTCTGGACGGGTTTCCCTGTCATATTTCATTGTTCTGGACGGGTTTCCCTGTCATATTTCATTGTTCTGGACGGGTTTCCCTCTCATATTTCATTGTTCTGGACGGGTTTCCTTCTCATATTTCATTGTTCTGGACGGGTTTCCCTGTCATATTTCATTGTTCTGGACGGGTTTCCCTGTCATATTTCATTGTTCTGGACGGGTTTCCCTGTCATATTTCATTGTTCTGGACGGGTTTCCCTGTCATATTTCATTGTTCTGGACGGGTTTCCTTCTCATATTTCATTGTTCTGGACGGGTTTCCCTGTCATATTTCATTGTTCTGGACGGGTTTCCTTCTCATATTTCATTGTTCTGGACGGGTTTCCTTCTCATATTTCATTGTTCTGGACGGGTTTCCCTGTCATATTTCATTGTTCTGGACGGGTTTCCCTGTCATATTTCATTGTTCTGGACGGGTTTCCCTCTCATATTTCATTGTTCTGGACGGGTTTCCTGTCATATTTCATTGTTCTGGACGGGTTTCCCTGTCATATTTCATTGTTCTGGACGGGTTTCCTTGTCATATTTCATTGTTCTGGACGGGTTTCCTTCTCATATTTCATTGTTCTGGACGGGTTTCCCTGTCATATTTCATTGTTCTGGACGGGTTTCCCTGTCATATTTCATTGTTCTGGACGGGTTTCCCTTTCATATTTCATTGTTCTGGACGGGTTTCCCTGTCATATTTCATTGTTCTGGACGGGTTTCCCTGTCATATTTCATTGTTCTGGACGGGTTTCCTTGTCATATTTCATTGTTCTGGACGGGTTTCCCTGTCATATTTCATTGTTCTGGACGGGTTTCCTTCTCATATTTCATTGTTCTGGACGGGTTTCCTTGTCATATTTCATTGTTCTGGACGGGTTTCCTTCTCATATTTCATTGTTCTGGACGGGTTTCCCTGTCATATTTCATTGTTCTGGACGGGTTTCCCTGTCATATTTCATTGTTCTGGACGGGTTTCCCTGTCATATTTCATTGTTCTGGACGGGTTTCCCTGTCATATTTCATTGTTCTGGACGGGTTTCCCTGTCATATTTCATTGTTCTGGACGGGTTTCCCTGTCATATTTCATTGTTCTGGACGGGTTTCCCTCTCATATTTCATTGTTCTGGACGGGTTTCCCTGTCATATTTCATTGTTCTGGACGGGTTTCCCTGTCATATTTCATTGTTCTGGACGGGTTTCCTTCTCATATTTCATTGTTCTGGACGGGTTTCCCTGTCATATTTCATTGTTCTTGACGAGTTTCCTTCTCATATTTCATTGTTCTGGACGGGTTTCCTCTCATATTTCATTGTTTTCGACGGGTTTCCCTGTCATATTTCATTGTTCTAAACGGGTTCCCTGTAATATTTCATTGTTCTGGACGGGTTTCCTTCTCATATTTCATTGTTCTGGACGGGTTTCCTTCTCATATTTCATTGTTCTGGACGGGTTTCCCTGTCATATTTCATTGTTCTGGACGGGTTTCCCTGTCATATTTCAATGTTCTGGACGGGTTTCGCTGTCGTATTTCATTGTTCTGGACGGGTTTCCTTCTCATATTTCATTGTTCGGGACGGGTTTCCCTGTCATATTTCATTGTTCTGGACGGGTTTCCCTGTCATATTTCATTGTTCTGGACGGGTTTCCTTCTCATATTTCATTGTTCTGGACGGGTTTCCCTGTCATATTTCATTGTTCTGGACGGGTTTCCCTGTCATATTTCATTGTTCTGGACGGGTTTCCTTCTCATATTTCATTGTTCTGGACGGGTTTCCCTGTCATATTTCATTGTTCTGGACGGGTTTCCCTGTCATATTTCATTGTTCTGGACGGGTTTCCTTCTCATATTTCATTGTTCTGGACGGGTTTCCCTGTCATATTTCATTGTTCTGGACGGGTTTCCCTGTCATATTTCATTTTTCTCGACGGGTTTCCCTGTCATATTTCATTGTTCTGGACGGGTTTCACTCTCATATTTCATTGTTCTGGACTGGTTTCCCTGTCAAATTTCATTGTTCTGGACGGGTTTCACTAACATATTTCTTTTTTCTGGCTGGGTTTCCCGGTCATATTTCATTTTTCTCGACGGGTTTCCCTGTCATATTTCCTTGTGCCTGACGGGTTTCCGTCTCATATTTCCTTGTTCTTAACGGGTTTTCCTGTCATATTTCATTGTTCTGGACGGATTTCCTTCTCATATTTCTTTGTTCTTGAGGGGTTTCTCTGTCATATTTCATTGTTCTGGACCGGTTTCCCTGACATATTTCATTGTTCTTGACGAGTTTCCTTCTCATATTTCGTTGTTCTGGATGCGTTTCCCTCTCATGTTTCATTGTTTTGGACGGGTTTCCCTGTCATATTTCATTGTTCTGGACTGGTTTCCTCTCATACTTCATTGTTCTGGACGGGTTTCCCTGTCATATTTCATTGTTCTGGACGGGTTTCCCTGTCATATTTCATTGTTCTGGACGGGTTTCCCTGTCATATTTCATTGTTCTGGACGGGTTCCCTTCTCATATTTCATTGTTCTGGACGGGTTTCCCTGTCATATTTCATTGTTCTGGACGGGTTTCCCTGTCATATTTTATTGTTCTGGACAGGCTTCCCTCTCATATTTCTTTCTATTGGACTGGTTTCCATCTCATATTTCATTGTTCTGGACGGGTTTTCCTGTCATATTTCATTGTTATGGTCGGTTTTCCTGTCATATTTCATTGTTCTGGACGGGTTTCCTTCTCATATTTCATTGTTCTGGACGGGTTTCCCTGTCATATTTCATTCTTCTGGACGGGTTTCCCTGTCATATTTCATTGTTCTGGACGGGTTTCCCTGTCATATTTCATTGTTCTGGACGGGTTTCCCTGTCATATTTCATTGTTCTGGACGGGTTTCCCTGTCATATTTCATTGTTCTGGACGGTTTCCTTCTCATATTTCATTGTTCTGGACGGGTTTCCCTCTCATATTTCATTGTTCTGGACGGGTTTCCCTGTCATATTTCATTGTTCTGGACGGGTTTCCCTGTCATATTTCATTGTTCTGGACGGGTTTCCCTGTCATATTTCATTGTTCTGGACGGGTTTCCTTCTCATATTTCATTGTTCTGGACGGGTTTCCCTGTCATATTTCATTGTTCTAGACGGGTTTCCCTGTCATATTTCATTGTTCTGGAAAAGTTTCCCCTTCATATTTCCTCATTCTGGACGGGTTTCCCTCTCATATTTCATTGTTCTGGACGGGTTTCCTTGTCATATTTCATTGTTCTGGACGGTTTTCCCTGTCATATTTCATTGTTCTGGACGGGTTTCCTTCTCATATTTCATTGTTCTGGACGGGTTTCCTGTCATATTTCATTGTTCTGGACGGGTTTCCCTCTCATATTTCATTGTTCTGGACGGGTTTCCCTGTCATATTTCATTGTTCTGGACGGGTTTCCTTCTCATATTTCATTGTTCTGGACGGGTTTCCCTGTCATATTTCATTGTTCTGGACGGGTTTCCCTGTCATATTTCATTGTTCTGGACGGGTTTCCCTGTCATATTTCATTGTTCTGGACGGGTTTCCCTGTCATATTTCATTGTTCTGGACGGGTTTCCTTCTCATATTTCATTGTTCTGGACGGGTTTCCCTGTCATATTTCATTGTTCTGGACGGGTTTTCCTGTCATATTTCATTGTTCTGGACGGGTTTCCTTCTCATATTTCATTGTTCTGGACGGGTTTTCCTCTCATATTTCATTGTTCTGGACGGGTTTCCTCTCATATTTCAGAGTTCAGGAACGATTTCCCTGTCATATTTCATTGTTCTGGACGGGTTTCCTTCTAATATTTCATTGTTCTGGACGGGTTTCCTTGTCATATTTCATTGTTCTGGAGGGGTTTCCCCTGTAATATTTCATTGTTTTGGAAGGGTGTCCTTCTCATATTTCATTCTTCTGGACGGGTTTCCTTCTCATATTTCATTGTTCTCGACGGGGTTTCCTGTCATATTTCATTGTTTCCCTGTCTCATATTTCATTGTTCTGGACGGGTTTCCCTGTCATATTTCATTGTTCTGGACGGGTTTCCCTTCTCATATTTCCTTGTTCTGGACGGTTTTCCTGTCACATTTCATTGTTCTGCACGGGTTTCCGTCTCATATTTCATTGTTCTGGACGGGTTTCCCTGTCATATTTCATCGTTCTGGACGGGTTTCCTTCTCATATTTCATTGTTCTGGACGGGTTTCCTTCTCATATTTCATTGTTCTGGACGGGTTTCCCTCTCATATTTCATTGTTCTGGACGGGTTTCCCTCTCATATTTCATTGTTCTGGACGGGTTTCCTTGTCATATTTCATTGTTCTGGACGGGTTTCCCTGTCATATTTCATTGTTCTGGACGGGTTTCCCTGTCATATTTCATTGTTCTGGACGGGTTTCCCTGTCATATTTCATTGTTCTGGACGGGTTTCCTGTCATATTTCATTGTTCTGGACGGGTTTCCTTCTCATATTTCATTGTCCTGGACGGGTTTCCCTCTCATATTTCATTGTTCTGGACGGGTTTCCCTGTCATATTTCATTGTTCTGGACGGGTTTCCTTCTCATATTTCATTGTTCTGGACGGGTTTCCCTGTCATATTTCATTGTTCTGGACTGGTTTCCTCTCATATTTCATTGTTCTGCACGGGTTTCCCTGTCATGTTTCGTAGTACTAGACGGGTTTCCCTCTCATATCTCCTTGTTCTGGACGGGTTTGCTTTTCATATTTCATTGTTCTGGACGGGTTTCCTCTTCATATTTCATTGTTCTGGACGGGTTTCCTTCTCATATTTCATTGTTCTGGACGGGTTTCCCTGTCATATTTCATTGTTCTGGACCGGTTTCCCTGTCATATTTCATTGTTCTGGACGGTTTCCCTGTCATATTTCATTGTTCTGGACGGGTTTCCTTCTCATATTTCATTGTTCTGGACGGGTTTCCCTGTCATATTTCATTGTTCTGGACGGGTTTCCCTGTCATATTTCATTGTTCTGGACGGGTTTCCCTGTCTTATTTCATTGTTCTGGACGGGTTTCCTTCTCATATTTCATTGTTCTGGACGGGTTTCCCTCTCATATTTCATTGTTCTGGACGGGTTTCCTTCTCATATTTCATTGTTCTGGACGGGTTTCCTTCTCATATTTCATTGTTCTGGACGGGTTTCCTGTCATATTTCATTGTTCTGGACGGGTTTCCCTGTCATATTTCATTGTTCTGGACGGGTTTCCCTCTCATATTTCATTGTTCTGGACGGGTTTCCCTCTCATATTTCATTGTTCTGGACGGGTTTCCTTCTCATATTTCATTGTTCTGGACGGGTTTCCCTGTCATATTTCATTGTTCTGGACGGGTTTCCCTGTCATATTTCATTGTTCTGGACGGGTTTCCCTGTCATATTTCATTGTTCTGGACGGGTTTCCCTGTCATATTTCATTGTTCTGGACGGGTTTCCCTGTCATATTTCATTGTTCTGGACGGGTTTCCCTGTCATATTTCATTGTTCTGGACGGGTTTCCTTCTCATATTTCATTGTTCTGGACGGGTTTCCCTGTCATATTTCATTGTTCTGGACGGGTTTCCCTGTCATATTTCATTGTTCTGGACGGGTTTCCTTGTCATATTTCATTGTTCTGGACGGGTTTCCCTCTCATATTTCATTGTTCTGGACGGGTTTCCCTCTCATATTTCATTGTTCTGGACAGTTTTCCCTCTCATATTTCATTGTTCTGGACGGGTTTCCCTGTCATATTTCATTGTTCTGATCGGGTTTCCCTGTCATATTTCATTGTTCTGGACGGGTTTCCCTGTCATATTTCATTGTTCTGGACGGGTTTCCTTCTCATATTTCATTGTTCTGGACGGGTTTCCCTGTCATATTTCATTGTTCTGGACTGGTTTCCTTCTCATATTTCATTGTTCTGGACGGGTTTCCCTCTCATATTTCATTGTTGTGTAAGGGTTTCCCTCTCATATTTCATTGTTCTGGAAAGGTTTCCCAGTCATATTCCATTGTTCTATACGGGCTTCCCTGTCATATTTCACTGTTCTGGACTGGTTTCCTTTTCATATTTCATTGTTCTGGGCGGGTTTCACTGTCATATTTCATTGTTCTGGACGGGTTTCTCTCTCATATTTCATTGTTCTGGACGGGTTTCCCTGTCATATTTCATTGTTCTGGACGGGTTTCCCTGTCATATTTCATTGTTCTGGACGGGTTTCCTTCTCATATTTCATTGTTCTGGACGGGTTTCCTTCTCATATTTCATTGTTCTGGACGGGTTTCCCTGTCATATTTCATTGTTCTGGACGGGTTTCCCTGTCATATTTCATTGTTCTGGACGGGTTTCCCTGTCATATTTCATTGTTCTGGACGGGTTTCCCTGTCATATTTCATTGTTCTGGACGGGTTTCCCTGTCATATTTCATTGTTCTGGACGGGTTTCCCTCTCATATTTCATTGTTCTGGACGGGTTTTCCTCTCATATTTCACTGTTCTGGATGGGTTTCCATGTCATATTTCATTGTTCTGGACGGTTTCCTTCTCATATTTCATTGTTCTGGAAGGGTTTCCCTGTCATATTTCATTGTTTTGGATGGGTTATCTTCTCATATTTCATTGATCTGGACGGGTTTCCGTCTCATATTTCATTGTTCTGGACGGGTTTCCCTGTCATATTTCATTGTTCTTGACGAGTTTCCTTCTCATATTTCATTGTTCTGGACGGGTTTCCCTGTCATATTTCATTGTTCTGGACGGGTTTCCCTGTCATATTTCATTGTTCTGGACGGGTTTCCCTGTCATATTTCATTGTTCTGGACGGGTTTCCCTGTCATATTTCATTGTTCTGGACGGGTTTCCCTGTCATATTTCATTGTTGTGGACGGTCTTCCCTGTCATATTTCATTGTTTTGGACGGGTTTCCTTGTCATATTTCATTGTTCTGGACGGGTTTCCTCTTCATATTTCGTTGTTCTGGACGGGTTTCCCTGTCATATTTCATTGTTCTGGACGGGTTTCCCTGTCATATTTCATTGTTCTGGACGGGTTTCCCTCTCATATTTCATTGTTCTGGACGGGTTTCACTGTCATATTTCATTGTTCTTGACGGGTTTCCTTTTCAAATTTCATTGTTCTGGACGGGTTTCACTGTCATATTTCATTTTTCTGGACGGTTTTCCTTCTCAAATTTCATTGTTCTGGACGGGTTTCACTGTTATATTTCATTGTTCTGGACGGGTTTCCTTCTCAAATTTCATTGTTCTGGACGGGTTTCACTGTCATATTTCATTGTTCTGGACTGGATTCCTTTTCAAATTTCATTGTTCTGGACCGGTTTCACTGTCATATTTCATTGTTCTGGACTGGTTTCATACTCAAATTTCAATGTTCTGGACGGGATTCCTTCTCAAATTTCATTGATCTGGACGGCTTTCACTGTCATATTTAATTGTTCTGGACGAGATTCCTTCTCAAATTTCATTGTTCTAGACCGGTTTCGTTCTCAAATTTCATTGTTCTGGACGGGTTTCACTCTCATATTTCACTGTTCTGGACGGGTTTCCTTCTCAAACTTCATTGTTCTGGAGGGGTTTCACTGTCATATTTCATTGTTCTGGACGGTTTCTTTGTCTAATTCCATTGTTCTGGACGGGTTTCACTGTCATATTTCATTGTTTTGGACGGGGTTCACTGTCATATTTCATTGTTTTGGAGGGGTTTCCTTCTCATATTTCATTTTTTCAGACGGGTTTCCTCCTCATATTTCATTATTCTGGACAGGTTTCCATCTCATATTTCATTGTTCTGGAAGAGTTTCCTTCTCACATTTCATTGTTCTGCAGGCGTTTGCATCTCATATTTCATTGTTCTGGACAGGTTTCCATGTCATATTTCATTGTTCTGGACGGGTTTCCATCTCATATTTCATTGTTCTGGACGAGTTTCCTTCCCATATTTCATTGTTTTGGACGGGTTTCCTTCTCATATTTCATTGTTCAGGACGGGTTTCCTTCTCATATTTCATTGTTCTGGACGGGTTTCCTTCTCATATTTCATTGTTTTGGACGGGTTTCCTTCTCATATTTCATTGTTCAGGACGTGTTTCCTTCTCATATTTCATTGTTCTGGACGGGTTTCCTTCTCATATTTCGTTGTTTTGGACGGGTTTCCTTCTCATATTTCATTGTAAAGGACAGATTTCATTCTCATATTTCATTGTTCTGGACGTGTTTCCTTGTCATATTTCATTGTTCTGGACATGTTTCCATCTCATATTTCATTGTTCTGGAAGAGTTTCCTTCTCACATTTCATTGTTCTGCAGGCGTTTGCATCTCATATTTCATTGTTCTGGACGGGTTTCCGTGTCTTATTTCATTATTCTTGATGGGTTTCCTTCTCATATTTCATTGTTTTGGACGGGTTTCCATCCTATATTTCATTGTTCTGGACGGGTTTCCCTGTCATATTTCACTGTTCCGGACGGGTTTCCTTGTCATATTTCATTGTTATGGACAGGTTTCCATCCTATATTTTAATGTTTTGGACTTGTTTCCCTGTCATATTCCATTGTTCTTGACGGGTTTAATTCCCATATTTCATTATTTTGGACGGGTTTCCCTCTCATATTTCATTGTTCTGATCGGGTTTCCCTGTCATATTTCAATGTTCTGGTCGTGATTCACTGTCATATTTCACTGTTCTGGACGGTTTTCCTTCTCATATATCATTGTTCTGGAGGGGTTTCCTTTTCATATTTCATTGTTCTGGACGGGTTTCCATGTCATATTTCGTTGTTCTGGACGGGTTTCCTTCTCATATTTTATTGTTCTTGACGAGTTTCCTATTTATATTTCCTTGTTTTGGACGGGTTTTATTTTCATATTTCATTGTTCTGAACAGGTTTCCTTCTCATATTTGATTGTTCTGGACTGGTTTCCCTGTCATATTTCGTTGTTCTCGACGGGTTTCCATGTCATATTTCGTTGTTCTGGACGGGCTTCCTTCTCATATTTGATTGTTCTGGACGAGTTTCCTTCTATTATTTCAATGTTCTCGACGGGTTTCCTTCTCGTGATTCATTGTTCTGGACAGGTTTCCGTCTCATATTTCATTGTTCTGGACTAGTTTCCCTGTCATATTTCGTTGTTCTGGACAGGTTTCCCTGTCATATTTCATTGTTCTTGACGGGTTTCCTTCTAATATTTCCTTGTTCTGGACGGGTTTCCATCCTACATTTCATTATTCTGGACGGGTTTCCCTGTCATATTTCACTGTTCCGGACGGGTTTCCTTGTCATATTCCATTGTTCTGGACGGGTTTAATTCACATATTTCATTGTTCTGGTCGGGTTTCCCTGTCATATTTCAATGTTCTGGTCGGGATTCACTGTCATATTTCACTGTTCTGGACGGGTTTCCTTCTCATATATCATTGTTCTGGAGGGGTTTCGTTTTCATATTTCATTGTTCTGGGTGCGTTTTATTTTCTTATTTCATTGTTCTGGTCGGGTTTCCTTGTTATATTTCATTTTTCTGGAGGGGTTTCCTTCTCATATTTCATTGTACTTGACGGGTTTTATTTTCTTATTTCATTGTTCTGGACTGGTTTCCTTGCCATATTTCATTGTTCTGGACGGGTTTTCTTTTCATATTTCATTGTTCTGGACGTTTCATTTTCATTTTTCATTGTTCTGGACGGGTTTCATTTTCTTATTTCATTGTTCTGGACGTTTTTCCTTCTCATATTTGATTGTACTGGACGGGTTTCTTTTTCATATTTCATTGTTCTGGACTGGTTTCCATGTCATATTTCATGGTTCTGGACAGGTTTTTCTGTCATATTTAATGGTTGTGAACGGGTTTCCCTGTCATATTTCATTGTTCTGGACGGGTTTCCATGTCATGTTTCATTGTTCTCGACGGGTTTCCTTCTCATATTTCATTGTTCTTGACGAGTTTCCTATTTATATTTCCTTGTTTTGGACGGGTTTCATTGTCATGTTTCATTGTTCTGGACGGGTTTCCCTAACATATTTCATTGTTCTGGACGGGTTTTCCTGTAATTTTTCATTGTTCTGTATAGGTTTCTTTCTCATATTTGATTGTTCAGGACGGGTTTCCTTGTCATATTTCATTGTTCAGGACGGGATTCCCTGTCATATTTCATTGTTCTGAACAGGTTTCCTTCTCACTGGACGGTTTCTCTGTCTTATTTCGTTGTTCTGCACGGGTTTCTCTGTCATATTTCATTGTTTTGGAGGGGTTTCCTTCTCATATATTGTGGACCATCTCTGATTAGTTATCTGTTATCTTTTGCTTGTTAGTGCGTTGCACACTTTGATACATGTACGAGTCTTGAGTACTTTATGTGATGTAACTTTCATGTGATTAATCTGGCGTTGGAATTAGACAAGCTGATTAACTTAAGGTATTGGCAGGTATTACGTTAGTTATGCTCTATGTCATGATTATTTTTCTTCTAGACTGTAAACATACTTGTGAAAAATGTCTGTATTGTAGTCAATATTACACTTCATGTTTTGCCAAACTCCTAAACTAGTAAATAGAAGTAAGATTTTTGGGTGTTAACCCTCCGGTGTGTCTACAACAGCACCTGCTGTCAGAGCAGCACCTGCTGTCAGAGCAGCACCTGCTGTCAGAGCAGCACCTACTGTCAGAGCAGCACCTGCTGTCAGAGCAGCACCTGCTGTCAGAGCAACACCTGCTGTCAGAACAGCACCTGCTGTCAGAGCAGCACCTGCTGTCAGAGCAGCACCTGCTGTCAGAGCAGCACCTGCTGTCAAAGCAGCACCTGCTTGATGACAGGTACTGCTCTGATAGATATTATCAGTGTATTTATACAGCTAAACATAATAAACATAATATACTGAATGAAAATACATTCCCTTATTATTATACTTGATATTTTACTTGATAAACATTTTAATAATAATTTTAAGTTTCGTTATTTATTATATGACGAATAGGGTCAATTTAATTTCCTTGGCAAATTATATTTATATATTTTTTTAAGTTTTCAAATATTTAATTAGCATTTCATAATTATCTATATTCTGTTAACGATATTTTTCTACAGTAATATTCTATAAGTTTATAAGTGTTGGTAAATTTTAGTGGAGCAAAATACCTGCTTGAGGGAGATGTAAATGACAGTGTAAGAGACACTGTTGTGGAAGGTGCAGTGGGAAACATTGAAGTTCTTGTAGTAAACAACAGTGTGGAATCTTGAGCTGACGTCAACAATACAACAAGCACGTCAACAATACAACAAGCACGTCAACAATACAACAAGCACGTCAACAATACAACAAGCACGTCAACAATACAACAAGCACGTCAACAATACAACAAGCACGTCAACAATACAACAAGCACGTCAACAATACAACAAGCACGTCAACAATACAACAAGCACGTCAACAATACAACAAGCACGTCAACAATACAACAAGCACGTCAACAATACAACAAGCACGTCAACAATACAACAAGCACGTCAACAATACAACAAGCACGTCAACAATACAACAAGCACGTCAACAATACAACAAGCACGTCAACAATACAACAAGCACGTCAACAATACAACAAGCACGTCAACAATACAACAAGCACGTCAACAATACAACAAGCACGTCAACAATACAACAAGCACGTCAACAATACAACAAGCACGTCAACAATACAACAAGCACGTCAACAATACAACAAGCACGTCAACAATACAACAAGCACGTCAACAATACAACAAGCACGTCAACAATACAACAAGCACGTCAACAATACAACAAGCACGTCAACAATACAACAAGCACGTCAACAATACAACAAGCACGTCAACAATACAACAAGCACGTCAACAATACAACAAGCACGTCAACAATACAACAAGCACGTCAACAATACAACAAGCACGTCAACAATACAACAAGCACGTCAACAATACAACAAGCACGTCAACAATACAACAAGCACGTCAACAATACAACAAGCACGTCAACAAGAGGAACGGAAATGTATTACGCAAAAACGGAACAGCAGCACACAAGAATACAATAAGTACGATATCATAAAAGAAAGGTACAGTAACATGCAAGAACAAGGTAGTAATAGAAAAGAATAGTAGATTAACGCACAAAAAGTCACTCCCAGTAGCATAGTAACACTCAAGAGTACAACAATATAGTAACACTCAAGGAACGTGCAGTTACACATAAGAAACTTAAGGAACGTACAATAACTAGCAAAAGAACAGTTCAGCAATATACAAGTACCGCTCAAGAACATACAAGAATAATACAGTAATATACGAGGAGAGTGGAGCAGCATTATAATACATAATAAGAGAGAGTTCCAGCAGCCAGGTTGTGGCATCAACACTTGAAATACTTTTTGTCAAGACGTCGAGTCTTCAAAATTGTCCTTAATTTCTTCCAAGAATTTTTATTTTTTTTGTCTTTGTGACTGAATATTTTCTCGAGAATAGTGGAAACAGACGTGAAGATAACAGACGTGAAGATAACAGACGTGAAGATAACAGACGTGAAGATAACAGACGTGAAGATAAAAGACGTGAAGATAACAGACGTGAAGATAACAGATGTGAAGATAACAGATGTGAAGATAACAGACGTGAAGATAACAGACGTGAAGATAACAGATGTGAAGATAACAGATGTGAAGATAACAGACGTGAAGATAACAGATGTGAAGATAACAGACGTGAAGATAACAGACGTGAAGATAACAGACGTGAAGATAACAGATGTGAAGATAACAGATGTGAAGATAACAGACGTGAAGATAACAGATGTGAAGATAACAGACGTGAAGATAACAGATGTGAAGATAACAGACGTGAAGACATGAAAACTAGAAAGTGAGACTTTCTTAATTATTTCTGATTACTTCTTATCTTCCATAAGATAATTCATAAGTGTATTTCTTGCTGTATCTAAAGTAAGTTTTTGTCAATTGTCACTTTTTTATAAATTCCCATATATAATTAAGGATATCTATAAATAACAAAAAGGCACAATACTGTGACTGAAACGATACACAAATAACCCGCACATAGAAGAGAGGAGCTTACGACGACGTTTCAGCCCGACTTGGACCATTTACAAAGTCACACTAACATTGTAAATGGTCCAAGCTGGACCGAAGCGTCGTCGTAGCTCCTGTCTTCTATGTGCGGGTTATTTGTGTAAGGATATCTATATACACTATACTATATACTACATATATACTAAACTATACTAAAGAAAGCATATACATTTACACTCTCAATCACATTTTTTCAGAATTCTATTACTATATATACTTAATTTCCATATCTGCCCATCATCGCCTGTGCAATATAATTTAGTTGTAACATCCGTGTGAGACAGTGTAGATATGTGCATGGAAATGTGTGCACCTGAGTGCCATAAGAGTTAGAATATAAGATAATGAACGTAAACGTGGGAATTAGAGTTTACAGGTATCGTAGAGTGTGACGAAAGTATTATGTATCTTGAAGTTTGTGTGTGTGTGTGTGTGTGTGTGTGTGTGTGTGTGTGTGTGTGTGTGTGTGTGTGTGTGTGTGTGTGTGTGTGTGTGTGTGTGTGTGTGTGTGTGCCTGTGTGTGCCTGTGTGTGTGGGGGGGTTGTATGGTTTCTCTCAGAAAGATCAAGAAGTGAACGCCAGAAAAATAATAAAAACTGAGGCATATTTAACTGGTAAAGAATTATTTCTTGCAGTCTCTGCCTTTCACAAGATAACTTGCAAATATCTTCTTTGCTTTATCTTATACAAGTTTTTCATCGACTGTCAAGTCTTTACACTTCACATCTTTCTAAAAATAACTTGAAAATATTCTATAACAACATTTTTCTTACGTTTTATTGCCTATGCAATACAATTTAATTTTAAGAAAAGTGAGAGAAAAAGCAGAAATGCGTATGGGGATGTGTGTGTGTCTGTGTGTGTGTGTGTGTGTGTGTGTTTGTGTGTGTGTGTGTGTGTGTGTGTGTGTGTGTGTGTGTGTATGTGTGTGTGTGTGTGTATAGACCACATGCAAAGCTACATAAATATGCATATTTGTGGACATATGGACTAATTACACCACTTATATAGCTAAGTAAGTAAAAACGAAAGAAATTAACATAAACACGTTATGAAACATAAATACAAGTCCGAGATTTTATATCAGTAACCTCAGCTAGGTGGCCGAGTTGTGAGGCAGCTCAGTCTCGTCTGGCTGGTCTACTGTTCCAGGCTGTCTTGGTCGGAGTAATAACAGGACACAGATTTCTGTGTGTCCCCTCCTGTAATTCCACCCACCTGGACAGTCTCGGCAGTAAACCAGGTAGACAAGACCAAGTTACCATCCAACAAGGTCACTAGGGAGGGGCCAACACCTGCTGAACCTGGGGAAGTGAGGAAGGCAGTTCATCTGAGGGCCCGCAGATGGACTTCTGGAGACATGGAACTAGCGGAAGCAAACACACACACACACACACACACACACACACATACACACACACACACACACCACCACCACCACAACCACCACAACCAGTCCATGACCCTCACCACCAGTCCATCACCCTCCCCACCAGTCCATCACCCTCATCACCAGACCATCACCCTCCCCACCAGTCCATCAAACTCACAACCAGTCCATCACCCACAATACCAGTCCATCACCCTCACCACCAGTCCATCACCCTCACCACCAGTCCTTCACCCTCCCCACCAGTCTATCACCCTCACCACCAGTCCATCACCAGCAAGGGAAGTGTGGAAGGGAGTTCATCTGAGGGGACACAGATGGACATCTGGAAACACAGTCCTTCACCCTCCCCACCAGTCCATCACCAGTCCATCACCCTCACCACGAGTCCATCACCCTCATCACCAGACCATCACCCTCCCCACCAGTCCATCACCCTCACCACCAGTCCATCACAAGCAAGGGAAGTGTGGAAGGGAGTTCATCTGAGGGGACACAGATGGACTTCTGGAAACACAGTCCTTCACCCTCCCCACCAGTCCATCACCCTCACCAACAGTCCATCACCCTCCCCACTAGTCGATCACCCTCACCGTCAGCCCATCACCCACACCACCAGTCCATCACCCTCCCCACTAGTCGATCACCCTCACCACCAGTCCATCACCCTCACCGTCAGTCCATCACCCAAACCACCAGTCCATCACCCTCACCACCAGTCCATCACACTCACCATGAGTCCATCACCCTCATCACCAGACCATCACCCTCCCCACCAGTCCATCAAACTCACAACCAGTCCATCACCCACAATACCAGTCCATCACCCTCACCACCAGTCCATCACCCTCACCACCAGTCCTTCACCCTCCCCACCAGTCCATCACCCTCACCACCAGTCCATCACCAGCAAGGGAAGTGTGGAAGGGAGTTCATCTGAGGGGACACAGATGGACATCTGGAAACACAGTCCTTCACCCTCCCCACCAGTCCTTCACCCTCCCCACTAGTCCATCACCCTCACCACCAGTCCATCACCAGCAAGGGAAGTGTGGAAGGGAGTTCACCTGAGGGGACACAGATGGACTTCTGGAAACAGTCCTTCACCCTCACCACCAGTCCATCACCCTCACTAACAGTCCATCACCCTCACCACCAGCCCATCTCCCACACCTCCAGTCCATCACCCTCCCCACTAGTCGATCACCCTCACCACCAGTCCATCTCCCTCACCGTCAGTCCATCACCCACACCACCAGTCCATCACCCACAATACCTATCCATCATCCTCACCACCAGTCCTTCACCCTCAACACCAGTCCTTCACCCTCCCACCAGTCCATCACCCTCACCACCAGACCATCACCCTCACCACCAGCCCATCACCCTCACCACCAGACCATCACCCTCCCCACCAGTCCATCACCCTCACCACCACTCCATCACCTTCACCACCAGTCCATCACCCTCACCACCAGTCCATCACCAGCAAGGGAAGTGTGGAAGGGAGCTCATCTGAGGGGACACAGATGGATTTCTGGAAACACAGTCCTTCACCCTCACCACCAGTCCATCACCCTCGCCACCAGACCATCACCCTCACCACCAGACCATCACCCTCCCCTCCAGTCCATCACCCTCACCACCAGTCCATCACCCTCCCCACTAGTCGATCACCCTCACCACCAGTCCATCACCTTCACCGTCAGTCCATCACCTACACCACCAGTCCATCACCCTCACCACGAGTCCATCACCCTCATCACCAGACCATCACCCTCCCCACCAGTCCATCACCCTCCCCACTAGTCGATCACCCTCACCACCAGTCCATCACCTTCACCGTCAGTCCATCACCTACACCACCAGTCCATCACCCTCATCACGAGTCCATCACCCTCATCACCAGACCATCACCCTCCCCACCAGTCCATCACCCTCACCACCAGTCCATCACCAGCAAGGGAAGTGTGCAAGGGAGTTCATCTGAGGGGACACAGATGGACTTCTGGAAACACAGTCCTTCACCCTCCCCACCAGTCCATCCCCCACACCACTAGTCCATCACCCTCACCACCAGTCCATCACCAGCAAGGGAAGTGTGGAAGGGAGTTCATCTGAGGGGACACAGATGGACTTCTGAAAACACAGTCCTTCACCCTCCCCACCAGTCCATCACCCTCACCAACAGTCCATCACCCTCCCCACTAGTCGATCACCCTCACCGTCAGCCCATCACCCACACCACCAGTCCATCACCCTCCCCACTAGTCGATCACCCTCACCGTCAGCCCATCACCCACACCACCAGTCCATCACCCACACCACCAGTCCATCACCCTCCCCACTAGTCGATCACCCTCACCACCATTCCATCACCCTCACCGTCAGTCCATCACCCAAACCACCAGTCCATCACCCTCACCACGAGTCCATCACACTCACCATGAGTCCATCACCCTCATCACCAGACCATCACCCTCCCCACCAGTCCATCAAACTCACCACCAGTCCATCACCAGCAAGGGAAGTGTGGAAGGGAGTTCATCTGAGGGGACACAGATGGACATCTGGAAACACAGTCCTTCACCCTCCCCACCAGTCCATCACCCTCACTAACAGTCCACACCCTCACCACCAGCCCATCTCCCACACCTCCAGTCCATCACCCTCCCCACTAGTCGATCACCCTCACCACCAGTCCATCACCCTCACCGTCAGTCCATCACCCACACCACCAGTCCATCACCCACAATACCTATCCATCATCCTCACCACCAGTCCTTCACCCTCACCACCAGTCCTTCACCCTCCCACCAGTCCATCACCCTCACCACCAGCCCATCACCCTCACCACCAGACCATCACCCTCCCCACCAGTCCATCACCCTCACCACCACTCCATCACCTTCACCACCAGTCCATCACCCTCACCACCAGTCCATCACCAGCAAGGGAAGTGTGGAAGGGAGCTCATCTGAGGGGACACAGATGGACATCTGGAAACACAGTCCTTCACCCCACCAGTCCATCACCCTCATCACCAGACCATCACCCTCCCCACCAGTCCATCAAACTCACCACCAGTCCATCACCAGCAAGGGAAATGTGGAAGGGAGTTCACCTGAGGGGACACAGATGGACTTCTGGAAACAGTCCTTCACCCTCACCACCAGTCCATCACCCTCACTAACAGTCCACACCCTCACCACCAGCCCATCTCCCACACCTCCAGTCCATCACCCTCCCCACTAGTCGATCACCCTCACCACCAGTCCATCACCCTCACCGTCAGTCCATCACCCACACCACCAGTCCATCACCCACAATACCTATCCATCATCCTCACCACCAGTCCTTCACCCTCACCACCAGTCCTTCACCCTCCCACCAGTCCATCACCCTCACCACCAGACCATCACCCTCACCACCAGCCCATCACCCTCACCACCAGACCATCACCCTCCCCACCAGTCCATCACCCTCACCACCACTCCATCACCTTCACCACCAGTCCATCACCCTCACCACCAGTCCATCACCAGCAAGGGAAGTGTGGAAGGGAGCTCATCTGAGGGGACACAGATGGATTTCTGGAAACACAGTCCTTCACCCTCACCACCAGTCCATCACCCTCGCCACCAGACCATCACCCTCACCACCAGACCATCACCCTCCCCTCCAGTCCATCACCCTCACCACCAGTCCATCACCCTCCCCACTAGTCGATCACCCTCACCACCAGTCCATCACCTTCACCGTCAGTCCATCACCTACACCACCAGTCCATCACCCTCACCACGAGTCCATCATCCTCATCACCAGACCATCACCCTCCCCACCAGTCCATCACCCTCCCCACTAGTCGATCACCCTCACCACCAGTCCATCACCTTCACCGTCAGTCCATCACCTACACCACCAGTCCATCACCCTCACCACGAGTCCATCACCCTCATCACCAGACCATCACCCTCCCCACCAGTCCATCACCCTCACCACCAGTCCATCACCAGCAAGGGAAGTGTGGAAGGGAGTTCATCTGAGGGGACACAGATGGACTTCTGGAAACACAGTCCTTCACCCTCCCCACCAGTCCATCCCCCACACCACTAGTCCATCACCCTCACCACCAGTCCATCACCAGCAAGGGAAGTGTGGAAGGGAGTTCATCTGAGGGGACACAGATGGACTTCTGAAAACACAGTCCTTCACCCTCCCCACCAGTCCATCACCCTCACCAACAGTCCATCACCCTCCCCACTAGTCGATCACCCTCACCGTCAGCCCATCACCCACACCACCAGTCCATCACCCTCCCCACTAGTCGATCACCCTCACCGTCAGCCCATCACCCACACCACCAGTCCATCACCCACACCACCAGTCCATCACCCTCCCCACTAGTCGATCACCCTCACCACCATTCCATCACCCTCACCGTCAGTCCATCACCCAAACCACCAGTCCATCACCCTCACCACGAGTCCATCACACTCACCATGAGTCCATCACCCTCATCACCAGACCATCACCCTCCCCACCAGTCCATCAAACTCACCACCAGTCCATCACCAGCAAGGGAAGTGTGGAAGGGAGTTCATCTGAGGGGACACAGATGGACATCTGGAAACACAGTCCTTCACCCTCCCCACCAGTCCATCACCCTCACTAACAGTCCACACCCTCACCACCAGCCCATCTCCCACACCTCCAGTCCATCACCCTCCCCACTAGTCGATCACCCTCACCACCAGTCCATCACCCTCACCGTCAGTCCATCACCCACACCACCAGTCCATCACCCACAATACCTATCCATCATCCTCACCACCAGTCCTTCACCCTCACCACCAGTCCTTCACCCTCCCACCAGTCCATCACCCTCACCACCAGCCCATCACCCTCACCACCAGACCATCACCCTCCCCACCAGTCCATCACCCTCACCACCACTCCATCACCTTCACCACCAGTCCATCACCCTCACCACCAGTCCATCACCAGCAAGGGAAGTGTGGAAGGGAGCTCATCTGAGGGGACACAGATGGACATCTGGAAACACAGTCCTTCACCCCACCAGTCCATCACCCTCATCACCAGACCATCACCCTCCCCACCAGTCCATCAAACTCACCACCAGTCCATCACCAGCAAGGGAAATGTGGAAGGGAGTTCACCTGAGGGGACACAGATGGACTTCTGGAAACAGTCCTTCACCCTCACCACCAGTCCATCACCCTCACTAACAGTCCACACCCTCACCACCAGCCCATCTCCCACACCTCCAGTCCATCACCCTCCCCACTAGTCGATCACCCTCACCACCAGTCCATCACCCTCACCGTCAGTCCATCACCCACACCACCAGTCCATCACCCACAATACCTATCCATCATCCTCACCACCAGTCCTTCACCCTCACCACCAGTCCTTCACCCTCCCACCAGTCCATCACCCTCACCACCAGACCATCACCCTCACCACCAGCCCATCACCCTCACCACCAGACCATCACCCTCCCCACCAGTCCATCACCCTCACCACCACTCCATCACCTTCACCACCTGTCCATCACCCTCACCACCAGTCCATCACCAGCAAGGGAAGTGTGGAAGGGAGCTCATCTGAGGGGACACAGATGGATTTCTGGAAACACAGTCCTTCACCCTCACCACCAGTCCTTCACCCTCCCACCAGTCCATCACCCTCGCCACCAGACCATCACCCTCACCACCAGACCATCACCCTCCCCTCCAGTCCATCACCCTCACCACCAGTCCATCACCCTCCCCACTAGTCGATCACCCTCACCACCAGTCCATCACCTTCACCGTCAGTCCATCACCTACACCACCAGTCCATCACCCTCACCACGAGTCCATCACCCTCATCACCAGACCATCACCCTCCCCACCAGTCCATCACCCTCACCACCAGTCCATCACCAGCAAGGGAAGTGTGGAAGGGAGTTCATCTGAGGGGACACAGATGGACTTCTGGAAACACAGTCCTTCACCCTCCCCACCAGTCAATCACCCTCACCAACAGACCATCACCCTCACCACAAGCCCATCACCCTCACCACCAGACCATCACCCTCCTCACCAGTCCATCACTCTCACCACCAGTCCATCACCCTCACCACCAGACCATCACCCTCACCAGTCCATCACCCTCACCACCAGTCCATCACCCTCACCACCAGTCCATCACCCTCACCACCAGTCCATCACCCTCACCACCAGTCCATCACCCTCACCAGACCATCACCCTCACCACCAGTCCATCACCCTCACCACCAGTCCATCACCCTCACCACCAGACCATCACCCTCACCAGACCATCACCCTCACCACCAGTCCATCACCCTCACCACCAGTCCATCACCCTCACCACCAGTCCATCACCCTCACCACCAGTCCATCACCAGCAAGGGAAGTGTGGAAGGGAGTTCATCTGAGGGGACACAGATGGACATCTGGAAACACAGTCCTTCACCCCACCAGTCCATCACCCTCACCACCAGTCCATCACCCTCACGACCAGTCCATCACCCTCACCAACAGTCCATCACCCTCACCACCAGTCCATCACCCTCACCAACAGACCATCACCCTCCCCACTAGTCGATCACCCTCACCGTCAGCCCATCACCCACACCACCAGTCCATCACCCTCCCCACTAGTCGATCACCCTCACCACCATTCCATCACCCTCACCGTCAGTCCATCACCCAAACCACCAGTCCATCACCCTCACCACGAGTCCATCACACTCACCATGAGTCCATCACCCTCATCACCAGACCATCACCCTCCCCACCAGTCCATCAAACTCACCACCAGTCCATCACCAGCAAGGGAAGTGTGGAAGGGAGTTCATCTGAGGGGACACAGATGGACATCTGGAAACACAGTCCTTCACCCTCCCCACCAGTCAATCACCCTCACTAACAGTCCACACCCTCCCCACCAGTCCATCACCCTCATCACCAGACCATCACCCTCCCCACCAGTCCATCAAACTCACCACCAGTCCATCACCAGCAAGGGAAATGTGGAAGGGAGTTCACCTGAGGGGACACAGATGGACTTCTGGAAACAGTCCTTCACCCTCACCACCAGTCCATCACCCTCACTAACAGTCCACACCCTCACCACCAGCCCATCTCCCACACCTCCAGTCCATCACCCTCCCCACTAGTCGATCACCCTCACCACCAGTCCATCACCCTCACCGTCAGTCCATCACCCACACCACCAGTCCATCACCCACAATACCTATCCATCATCCTCACCACCAGTCCTTCACCCTCACCACCAGTCCTTCACCCTCCCACCAGTCCATCACCCTCACCACCAGACCATCACCCTCACCACCAGCCCATCACCCTCACCACCAGACCATCACCCTCCCCACCAGTCCATCACCCTCACCACCAGTCCATCACCCTCCCCACTAGTCGATCACCCTCACCACCAGTCCATCACCTTCACCGTCAGTCCATCACCCACACCACCAGTCTATCACTCTCACCACCAGTATATCACCCACACCACCAGTCCATCACCCTCACCACGAGTCCATCACCCTCATCACCAGACCATCACCCTCCCCACCAGTCCATCAAACTCACAACCAATCCATCACCCACACCACCAGTCCATCACCCACAATACCAGTCCATCACCCTCACCACCACTCCACCACCCTCACCACCAGTCCATCACCCTCACCACCAGATCATCACCCTCACCACCAGTACATCACCCTCACCACCAGTCCTTCACTCTCACCACAACACCATCACCAGCAAGGGAAGTGAGAAAGGGAGGTCATCTGAAGGGACACAGATGGATTTCCGGAAACACAGTCCTTCACCCTCCTCACCAGTCCATCATCCTCACCAACAGTCCATCACCCTCGCCACCAGCACATCACCTCCACCACGAGTCCATCACCCTCCCTACTAGTCGATCACCCTCACCACCAGTCCATCACCCTCACCGTCAGTCCATCACCCTCACCACCAGTCCATCACCAACACCACCAGCCCATCACCCACACCACCAGCCCATCACCCAGACCACCCGTCCATTACCCTCCCCAGTAGTCGATCACCCTCACCACCAGTCCATCACCCTCACCGTCAGTCCATCACCCACACCACCAGTCCATCACCCTCACCACCAGTCCATCACCCTCACCACGAGTCCATCACACTCACCACGTGTCCATCACTCTCACCACCAGTCCATCTCTCTCACCACCAGTCCGTTATACTCACCGTCAGTCCATCACCCTCATCGAAAGTTCGCTACCATAATTATCCATCATCACCATCACCAACGCCTCACAACCAGTGTATCGTGTGGCACAAGAATACTGGAGAAACATACGAACAAAAAAATGGGGAAGTTCGCTTTAAAAACGATTGAAATTTAGGTATGTACTTGCTTCACAAGTCACAGTTAGTAGCGAAGGAAATCTGAGGACAAGATAAAGCAAGTAACTCAGCTAGGTAAATGATAGGAAAGCCGAAGAAAATTTTCACCGCCACTCCCTCTTATGTCTATTTTGATTTTTTTTCCATGTACTTTTAGTCCATCGTACACTGTTGCTTTTTCTTACCTTCCTCCCCATTCTATTTGTCTTCCTATTTCACCAACGAGAAATTAGATTGTGTTTAGATTTCATTGCCTCATTGCATTGATAATCATGTTTAGGCGTGTGGTAAGCCGGTAGAAGGTATCATGTGCTTTTGTGTGTATATGACGTGGTAGATGTGTTTGTGTGTTTACGTGGAATGATGTATGTGCTTGTGTGTTTATGTGGAATAGTGTATGTGCTTGAGCGTTTACGTGGAATGATGTATGTGCTTGTGTGTTTATGTGGAATAGTGTATGTGCTTGAGCGTTTACGTGGAATGATGTATGTGCTTGTGTGTTTATGTGGAATAGTGTATGTGCTTGAGCGTTTACGTGGAATGATGTATGTGCTTGTGTGTTTATGTGGAATGATGTATGTGCTTGTGTGTTTACGTAGAATGATATATGTGCTTGTGTGTTTACGTGGAATGATGTATGTGCTTGTGTGTTTACGTAGAATGATATATGTGCTTGTGTGTTTACGTGGAATGATGTATGTGCTTGTGTGTTTACGTGGAATGATGTATGTGCTTGTGTGTTTACGTAGAATGATATATGTGCTTGTGTGTTTACGTAGAATGATATATGTGCTTGTGTGTTTACGTGGAATGATATATGTGCTTGTGTGTTTACGTGGAATGATGTATGTGCTTGTGTGTTTACGTGGAATGATGTATGTGCTTGTGTGTTTATGTGGAATGATATATGTGCTTGTGTGTTTATGTGGAATGATATATGTGCTTGTGTGTTTATGTGGAATGATATATGTGCTTGTGTGTTTATGTGGAATGATATATGTGCTTGTGTGTTTATGTGGAATAGTGTATGTGCTTGAGCGTTTACGTGGAATGATGTATGTGCTTGTGTGTTTATGTGGAATAGTGTATGTGCTTGAGCGTTTACGTGGAATGATGTATGTGCTTGTGTGTTTATGTGGAATAGTGTATGTGCTTGAGCGTTTACGTGGAATGATATATGTGCTTGTGTGTTTATGTGGAATGATGTATGTGCTTGTGTGTTTACGTGGAATGATGTATGTGCTTGTGTGTTTATGTGGAATGATGTATGTGCTTGTGTGTTTACGTAGAATGATATATGTGCTTGTGTGTTTACGTGGAATGATGTATGTGCTTGTGTGTTTACGTGGAATGATGTATGTGCTTGTGTGTTTACGTGGAATGATGTATGTGCTTGTGTGTTTACGTGGAATGATGTATGTGCTTGTGTGTTTACGTAGAATGATATATGTGCTTGTGTGTTTACGTAGAATGATATATGTGCTTGTGTGTTTACGTGGAATGATGTATGTTCTTGTGTGTTTACGTGGAATGATGTATGTGCTTGTGTGTTTACGTGGAATGATGTATGTGCTTGTGTGTTTACGTGGAATGATGTATGTGCTTGTGTGTTTACGTAGAATGATATATGTGCTTGTGTGTTTACGTAGAATGATATATGTGCTTGTGTGTTTACGTGGAATGATGTATGTTCTTGTGTGTTTACGTGGAATGATGTATGTGCTTGTGTGTTTACGTGGAATGATGTATGTGCTTGTGTGTTTACGTGGAATGATGTATGTGCTTGTGTGTTTACGTAGAATGATATATGTGCTTGTGTGTTTACGTAGAATGATATATGTGCTTGTGTGTTTACGTGGAATGATGTATGTTCTTGTGTGTTTACGTGGAATGATGTATGTGCTTGTGTGTTTACGTGGAATGATGTATGTGCTTGTGTGTTTACGTGGAATGATGTATGTGCTTGTGTGTTTACGTGGAATGATGTATGTGCTTGTGTGTTTACGTGGAATGATGTATGTGCTTGTGTGTTTACGTGGAATGATGTATGTGCTTGTGTGTTTACGTGGAATGATGTATGTGCTTGTGTGTTTACGTGGAATGATGTATGTGCTTGTGTGTTTACGTGGAATGATGTATGTGCTTGTGTGTTTACGTGGAATGATGTATGTGCTTGTGTGTTTACGTGGAATGGTGTATGTGCTTGTGTGTTTACGTGGAATGGTGTATGTGCTTGTGTGTTTATGTGGAATAGTGTATGTGCTTGAGCGTTTACGTGGAATGATGTATGTGCTTGTGTGTTTATGTGGAATAGTGTATGTGCTTGAGCGTTTACGTGGAATGGTGTATGTGCTTGTGTGTTTATGTGGAATAGTGTATGTGCTTGAGCGTTTACGTGGAATGATGTATGTGCTTGTGTGTTTACGTAGAATGATATATGTGCTTGTGTGTTTATGTGGAATAGTGTATGTGCTTGAGCGTTTACGTGGAATGATGTATGTGCTTGAGCGTTTACGTGGAATGATGTATGTGCTTGTGTGTTTACGTGGAATGATGTATGTGCTTGTGTGATTACCTGGAATGATGTATGTGCGTGTGTGTGTACCTGGCATGGTGTATGTGCTTGCGTATGCTTGCAGGGTCAACATTGTGGTGGATTTGCCAATTTGCAGGACAGAGTAATTTTTCTCAAATTAATTTTTGTGTGTGTTCTGAGGATAATGTGTGTGTGTGTGTGTGTGTGTGTGTGTGTGTGTGTGTGTGTGTGTGTGTGTGTGTGTGTGTGTGTGTGTGTGTGTGTGTGTGTGTGTGTGTGTGTGTGTGTGTGTGTGTGTGCTGGTAAGCAGCACAATTAGTGAAACAGAAGAACGAGTATAACAGGTTGATTCTTCTCCGCATAATCTAACAATCGTTTTATGTTGGCCATAAACAGTTTTCTTAAATAAACAGGTCACTATGTCATCTCAGATCTTGTCTATAAGAACTGATATTCCTCAGCTAAAACGTTATAGAAATCTATAGAAGAAACGTTTCCCAAAAATCGTAGTGAAAAACCGATTGAGACAAGATGGCGCCAGCGACACCGTGAGATCAATCTTCAGAACTGTGCAGCTTCCCACCTCCACCTCACACTATTTTATACTTCTGATTATATTTTTCTAGAATTTATTTTTTTTTCACTTGTGTTTTACGCCGTCTGAATCTTTTTTTTTTTTTCTTTTTGCTTCAACTTTTATATTATTTTGCTTATAATTCGAAAATGCCTCATTTAATCGCCCTCAAATTTTCAAGGCTTGTTAACGGTAACGGGGACAAAATTCTTTGAACACTGACCACCTGAACTGTTTCCCAACATCGTGAAATATCTCAGATAACCACCAAAACTCTCGGTGGCGGAGGTTCAGGATTTTGAAAAAGTTGCCACAAAAATTCTACAACAGCAGAGAGTGAAATAATGTTTGTTTATTCATGCTAAATCAGGTTGTTTTTTTAAGGTTACTTGTGAACAACTTCAATATTTATAGACTGATGCATCTTAGGCAGAACAACTTAACTGATCAGCTTCTTGAAGATGTATTATATAAAAGATAACCATTAATCTCAACAACCATGAATTTGAAAATTTCCTGAAATATTCCAAACTTGGAATCGTTGGAACGAGATCAGTTAGTAAATATATATGTGGTGCCGAATAGGTAAAGCTGGTTAATTAGCAAGAACTCATTTAAAATTAAGTCCTTTCTGAAATTTTCTCTTATACGTTTAAAGATATATTTTTTTCATTAATGTTAATATAAAAAATTTTAATTTTGCTCCAAAAGAATCTTAGAAAACTTACCTAACCTTATTATAACAAGAGCAATTTATTTTAGCCTAACCCAACTTAATATATTTTAGATTTGTTTACAGTAATTTAATACTAAACAAACACAGTGAAATATCTCTCACTACTGTCTTTACATCTCTCACTACTGTCTTCACATCTCTCACTACTGTCTTTACATCTCTCACTACTGTCTTCACATCTCTCACTACTGTCTTTACATCTCTCACTACTGTCTTCACATCTCTCACTACTGTCTTTACATCTCTCACTACTGTCTTCACATCTCTCACTACTGTCTTCACATCTCTCACTACTGTCTTTACATCTCTCACTCTGGATGTATTTAATAAAACATTGAACATCCACATTCTATATTTAACCTAATATGTGTGTGTGTGTGTGTGTGTGTGTGTACTCACCTAGTTGTACTCACCTAGTTGAGGTTGCGGGGGTCGAGTCCGAGCTCCTGACCCCGCCTCTTCACTGATCGCTACTAGGTCACTCTCCCTGAGCCGTGAGCTTTATCATACCTCTGCTTAAAGCTATGTATGGATCCTGCCTGTGTGTGTGTGTGTGTGTGTGTGTGTATGTGTGTGTATGTGTGTGTGTGTGTGTGTGTGTGTGTGTGTGTGTGCGTGCGCGCGCGCGTGTGTGTACTCACGCGTAGAGAGAGGGAGAGAGAGAAGAAAGAGAGAGTATGTACTTGTGAATCTTAGCGTATCATGGAGAAACAAGAGATAAATAACAAGAAAAAATGACAACAGATAATTAATAACAGTTTCCATACATGAAAACGTGAAGTTTACTCATGGACAGTAATTTGTACACCAAAAAACGTTTAAAATACACTTAAACAGTTAAATAATCGAATAAATTAATAATATGGATGCAATATGAAATATAAATAGAACTCCGAAATTGTTACTAAGTGGCCAGAGCTTGGTGGGCGACCTGGGTGAGTGAGGTCTCTCGTCTAGGTAGTCTGCGGGTCAAGGCTGTCCAGGAGGATGTTAATACTGGGCGCAGATTTCTGCGTGTCCTCCCCAGTAATAGTATCTAACTGTTCTCGTTGTTGTCCTCTCCTTCGGTTGTTGTCCTCTCCTTCGGTTGTTGTCCTCTCCTTCGGTTGTTGTCCTCTCCTTCGGTTGTTGTCCTCTCCTTCGGTTGTTGTCCTCTCATTAGGTTGTTGTCCTCTCCTTCGGTTGTTGTCCTCTCATTAGGTTGTTGTCCTCTCCTTCGGTTGTTGTCCTCTCCTTAGGTTGTTGTCCTCTCCTTCGGTTGTTGTCCTCTCCTTCGGTTGTTGTCCTCTCATTAGGTTGTTGTCCTCTCCTTCGGTTGTTGTCCTCTCCTTCGGTTGTTGTCCTCTCCTTCGGTTGTTGTCCTCTCATTAGGTTGTTGTCCTCTCCTTCGGTTGTTGTCCTCTCCTTCGGTTGTTGTCCTCTCCTTCGGTTGTTGTCCTCTCATTAGGTTGTTGTCCTCTCCTTCGGTTGTTGTCCTCTCCTTCGGTTGTTGTCCTCTCCTTCGGTTGTTGTCCTCTCCTTCGGTTGTTGTCCTCTCCTTCGGTTGTTGTCCTCTCCTTCGGTTGTTGTCCTCTCCTTCGGTTGTTGTCCTCTCATTAGGTTGTTGTCCTCTCCTTCGGTTGTTGTCCTCTCCTTCGGTTGTTGTCCTCTCCTTCGGTTGTTGTCCTCTCCTTCGGTTGTTGTCCTCTCCTTCGGTTGTTGTCCTCTCCTTCGGTTGTTGTCCTCTCCTTGTGTTGATGTCTGGTCCTTGTGATGTTGTCCTGTCCTTGTGTTGTTGTCTGGTCCTTGTGTTGTTGTCCTCTCCTTGTGTTGTTGTCCTGTCATTGTGTTGTTGTCTGGTCCTTGTGTTGCTGACCTCAGGGAAGTGGTGAATGGTGAATATTCGAGGGGACAAGGACCTGAAGACATGGACCTGAGTGAGGCATTAATAACTTAATGATCTTCCCTTTCAGAATTTCAAGATCTTCGAGAACTTCGAGACCTTCAAGAATTTCGAGAACTTCGAGACCTTCAAGAACCACCATTCCTTCACCCTCACTACCATTCCATCACCCTCACCAAAACTCGATCACTCTCCCCACCAATCCATCACCCTCACCACCAGTCCATCACCCTCACCACCAGTCAATCACCCTCACCACCAGTCAATCACCCTCACCACCAGTCAATCACCCTGATCATCAGTCCATCACCCTCACCACCAGTCCATCACCCTCACCACCAGTCAATCACCCTCACCACCAGTCAATCACCCTGATCATCAGTCCATCACCCTCACCACCAGTCCATCACCCTCACCACCAGTCCATCACTCTCACCACCAGTCCACCCTCAACACCAGTCCATTACCATCACCACAATTCCATCACTCTCAGCACCAGTCCATCACCCTCACCGCCAGACCATCACTCTCCACCAGTCCATCACCCTCACCACCAGTCCATCACCGTCACCTCCAGTCCATCACACTCACCGCCAATCCAACACCCTCACCACCAGTCCATCACCCTCACCAGGAGTTCATCACAATCGTCAATCGGTAGTCACAAGCGTCAGTCGTTCATCACAAGCGTCAGTCGTTCATCACAATCGTCAGTCGTTCATCACATTCGTCAGTCGTTCGTCACAAGCGTCAGTGGTTCATCACAATCGTCAGTCGTTCGTCATAATCGTCAGTCGTTCGTCATAATCGTCAATCGTTCGTCACAATCGTCAGTCGTTCAATCGTAAGCGTCAGTCGTTCACCACAATCGTCAGTCGTTCATCACAATCGTCAGTCGTTCATCACAATCGCCAGTCGTTCATCACAATCGTGACTCGCTCGGCACAATCGTCACAGGTTCATCACCCACACCACTAGTTCATCACCCTCCCGAACAGCCCATAACTCTCACCACCAGTCCATCACCCTCACCACCAGTCCACTCTCACCACCAGTCCGTCACTCCCTCCACCAGTCCATCACCAGCACCACCAGTCTATCACCCTCCCGAACAGCCCATAACTCTCACCACCAGTCCATCACCCTCACCACCAGTCCACTCTCACCACCAGTCCGTCACGCTCTCCACCAGTCCATCACCAGCACCACCAGTCCATCACCCTCACCACCAGACCATCACCCTCACCACCCATCCATCACTGTCTCCACCAGTCCATCACCATCACCACCAGTTCATCACTCTCACCACCAGTCCATCAATCTCACCACCAATCCATAATCCTCACCACCAGTCCATCACCCTCACCACCAGTCCATCACCCTCACCACCAGTTCATCACACTCACAGCCAATCCATCTCCTTCACCACCTGTCCATCACCCCTCACCACCAGTCCATCACACTCACCATCAATCCACCACCCTAGCCACCTGTCCATCACTCTCAACACCAGTCCATCACTCACCACCAGTCCATCACTCTCACCACCAGTACATCACCCTCACCGTCAGTATATCACACTCACCGTCAATCCAGCACCTTCACCATCAGTCCATCACCCTCACCACCAGTCTTTCACCCTCACCATCAATCCATCATCTTCGCCACCAGTCCATCACCCTCACCACCGGTCCATCACAATCACCACCAGTCCATCACCCTCACCACCCTTTTTTATCCAGCTGTAGAGTTTGTTGGCGTTAAATGGCGCGCATTTTGTGGGATCATCATTCAAATACCATTTGCACTTGGTGAAGCTATGACAGGAGTGTTGGCTGTCTTCATCAGGGACTGGCGCTGGCTGCAAGCTGTTGTCACTGCTCCTGTTTTCCTGCTTATATCTTATACTTGGTATGTACAGCTTGTATATGTACCATTTGTACACACTACAGTTATTTCTGTTTTCCATCTTATGTGTTACACACTTGATATATACAATTTGTGTACAACACATAGACTTGTAAGTAAATAAAGGTCTGTGTACAAACTAGACAGTGTATGAACTAGTCAGTGAATGAATTAAATAGTGTCTGAAATAGACAGTGTATTAATATTTGTATTAGGTACTCAAATAACCCGCACATAGAAGAGAGGAGCTTACGACGACGTTTCGGTCCGACTTGCACAGTGGCATGTACATTCACTACTTTTCTTATCATGCTTCCTCTGTCTAGAAAAAGTGTTCTTATCTCCCTCTTTCTCCGTGCTCTCCGCATTTGTGATCCTCAGTTCTTTGAATCAGAAATTTCCACTCTTCATAATTCATTTTCCCGTCTTGGCTACCCTTCCCATTTCATAGACTCTGGTTTCTCACGTGCTAAACGGACATTCTTCTCTCCCAAACTCTACTCCTGGGAAATCTTCTGTCCTCTGCCTTCCCTTCATATCCAGTCTTTCTAATCTCAACAACTCTCTCTCCGTTCCTTAGACAACAAACTTACTTTTCGCCAGACTAACACTCTTCACACTAATCTAGTTCATACCTCTCCTTCCTCTATAGATGCTCCTTGTGTTTACTCTATTTCTTGTTCCTCTTGTCCTCTTCAGTACGTTGGAGAAACTGGCCATTCTCTTTCTGACAGACTGAGAGAGCACAAAAACAATGTTAGGCTTGCCAACACACACACAATGCTCTTTTCTGTCATGTCAGAGATCACGGTCATCCTACTGACTGGTCTTCTGCTAACACTGTCTATTCTACTTCTAACTTTCACAGCCGCCTTCTGGTTGAATCCTCCCTTATACACAACTTTCCTTGTATGAATCTTAGTCGTGGCTTTGTATCTGTAGATGCCTTCCTTTCCCATTACATTGTAAAATGCTCCAAACTTCAGAACACCCGTGACATAACCTAATTCTTTTTTCCCCTTCTCCTTTTCCCCCTTCCTCTTTCCTCTTTCTCCTTTGGGTTTTCTTTCTTCTGCCTTGGGTTTTGGTTCAGTATTCTTATTTTCCCCCTTCTTTGTTCTTGTTCCTATCCTTTGTGGGCCCTTAGCTCCCTTGTGGGCCCCCTAACTCTCTTGCAGTGCTCCTCTTAGTATTTGACTGACTCCACTACGACTACTACTTTCTCTACTACCTCTATTGTCCCGTCCCATCCCACTGGGCACTGCCTTTCCTGTCTGCTGGCCTACATATACTCCCTCCTTCTCTCTTTTTAGTTCAGGACCAAAGCCTGAACTAGCTAGACCTTCACACCCTGCCTCCACAACAACACACAACATGGCCCTTAAAGTCACACAATTCAATATACGCAGCTACAACATGAACAAGCACATCCTGGCTGAATTCGTCGAGGCTGAGTGCCCTGATGTGCTGCTTTTAAACAGTACTTGTACGCAAGACACTCAGCGAATCAGACACTGGTTTACACTTCACGCCAGTCTAGTGCTGATTCCTATAATGGTACTGCCATTTTGGTGAACGCCACTATTCGACACGACTTTTTAAACCTCCCCTTCACCTGTCCTCACAGCCTGGTTGTTAAAGTCTTCACGGTCCCATTATTATCTACGCTGCCTATGCTCGACCTAACTTCAACATTAACATTCCTGACTTAACTCTCCTCTTTACTCACTCAAACATTCCTGCATATCTTCTTGCTGACCTTTACGCAAAACACAGACTTTCATGACACATACACCAACACTCATGGAAACCAACTGAAACACAAAAACACCTGATACACCTTGGCCCTCACTTCAACACTTTCTTTGGCCCTTTTGGCCAGGGAAAACCAGATATAATTATTACCTTCATCATCACATTACACCAGGCCCCCCTCTCTGGTTCAGACCATATACCCATCACCCTTCACATCTCTTCAAACCCTATTCTCATTTCCTCCAAACATATTCCTTCCTTCTCCAGGGCAAACTGGGACTCCTTTAAACAGCACTTAAACAACACTAACCTCTCACATAATTTCGACAACAGACCTGCTTCAGACATTGACACACAGATTGCTCTCATACAAGACTCTATAACACAAGCTGCTGAAAACGCAATTCCTAAACAACAATACACTGTTAGATACTCCTTCCCTCCTTCTGAAAGGACGAAACGCCTTCTCCTCTACTACAGGAATCGCTTCGCCATCAACCACCACAGATTTGCACATGTCAGTAGAGACCTCACTTTCTTGAGAAATAACATCATCCGTAGCTTGGACGAGGACCATGCCGAACACTGGTTATCCCTCGTCCAAGCCGCAGATTCACACCGCATACGGGACCCCAGGGAATTCAAAGACATATGGGAAAATATTTTCCACCCTCGCCCTCCCGACCCAGCTACGCAACAACACACACAAGCTGTAGAACACTGGGTATCCACACATAGACACATCACATGTCCCGACCCAATCATACAACTATCCTCTCTCACCTCCACTCACATTCTCATCACCCCTTTCTCTCAGCCTCTTGTTAAATCTTTAATCCTGAAGCTTCCTCCCAAAGCTCCTGGAGCTTCTGGACTATCTCAACACATTCTCTGCCACCTCCCTGACACTGTCATTTCTGCTCTTACTGACCTCTACAACGCTTGCCTTGTTTCTGGCTGTTTTCCTTCCTTATTCAAATCCGCTAGTGCCACACTCATCCCCAAACCTAGCAAGGACCCGACTGACCCGAGGAACTATAGACCCGAAAGTCTACTGCAAACCCTCGGAAAGACTTTTGAACGACTTTTCAACCAAAGATTAACGAGACTAACCACCTAACCTAGAGACTAACCACCGACAATTTGGCTTCCGCCAACACCGCTCGACACAATACCGCTCGACACAAGCAGCTCTCAACATCATTCTGAACTATATTCTAATCAATAAGGTTCAAGGATGTACTACGGCCATGGTTGCTAAGGACGTGGAGAAAGTCTTCGACATGATCTGACATTTGGGTCTGAAGTACAAGCTATATAACCTTTTTGACCTTCCCCTGAATGTCAAAAAATTACTATGCAACTTCCTTGACCGCCTTACGATGCAAATTAAGTTCAGAAACTGTCTCTCTGACTTCTTTCCCTCCCTGCTGGAGTTCCCCAAGGCTCTGTGCTCTCTCCGACCCTGTACATCCTTTACAAATGACATTTCTAACCCAGCACATCACAACATGCTCACACTAGCATATGCAGACGACATCTCACAACTCACCGCACACGAACAATACAGATATCTATCACTCAGAACTTAACGCGAGGTAGACAGGATCAGTGCTTGGCAGATCCTCTGGCGCATTAAAACAAATGCCATACTGTCTCTATTCCCCACAGGCACAGACTCAGAGGGGACTGAAATGTAAAAAAAAATGGGAAGCAACTAAAAAGGAGATAACTTTAATTTGAAAGAAAAGAAAGGAAGGGTTCAATTCTCTCAATTAAGAATTTATGCTGCCACCTACTCTTGTAGCAGCAGAAGAGGTAAAAGAAGATAAAGAATCAGCAGAAGAGAGAGACACAATTTGGGTTGGAAGAGGAAAAACCCAATGAAACTTAATTCAGGACAGTTAAGACAAAATATTAGTTCTGATAAGTATTGGCTCTTAGCGCAACTTAACCTGAATATTAGGCAGTACTCACCTTATCAGTGGCTTAACTGGGAAATCTATTATATTTTTCAACTTCTGACAAGTGGACTTTATATACATGGCTCAAGGGGTTAATGCAACATACTTGAGAAAAAACTTATAATTCAATAAACACATACACATTACAGGGAAATCCGAAATTGGGCACCAATAAAAAAAAGAAATTTACAAGCATCAAACCTACAAGCACTAAACCTAAAAGGGACATACAGCGCAGCAGGGCAGGGAGGAGGCCTGGTCACAGACCGGGCCGCGGGGGCGTTGACCCCCGAAACTCTCTCCAGGTAAACTCCAGGTATGTTGAAGATTTTGGCTTTACCTGCTGTGTTTAAATTATAACTATATATAATGAACACTTAGCTGATAAATGACAGCAAATCGTCTACACAGCCGCCCCTGCAGACGAGGTCTAGAAGCTGTCGAAACCATCTCAACATGGGCTGTCAAAAAAATATAATTTGTAAGTATATAAATTACCCCTAGGGGGTGTTATGTCAGCATATTTCATACACTGGTGGCTGACGATGTACGTACTTGTTTGGACTCAAAAGTCCACACCTTACTGCCGACTATAGGTTGATTACAAACTCCTTGCGACTCAAGAACTGCGCAGTCCCCCGATCTACAAGAAATTCGTAACATACCTTGCTCTTGTAACGTGAGCTATGGTGTTCTCAACACCTTCGACAGGTATCGGTGACTTGATAGAAGCTGAAGTGTCCTTGGATGTCCACGTCTTCCATTGTCTAGGAAACGCACACTGGTACACTATGTTCCACAAGATTTGTCTTTATTGTTCACAATGTATCACAAGAGAAGCTGATCACACTTCTCTTATGTTTATTGTGTTTGAGACACTTTGTTCACACTAACGCACAGATCAGTGTTCTTTGCTAGTTATCCTGGCGTCAGTGTCACTCTCCCTAGAGTCAAAGATAGTCTGGCCATGCCACACCGCCCCAAGCCGTCACTGCCCTAATACACAAAAAAAAACGCTGACCTAGTACCTTGCATCCTTGTCACCTCCTCAATAAAGCAAAGCAGAATGTTTGTTTCTTGCTGTCTTAAGCATAGACAACAATGTACACTATCTTTACTATGGTAATAAAGTGGGAGCAGGATTTTCCTTAATTGTCCTGCTAAAGTAAGAATGTACTGTCTCTTATAAAAATACACTTTGCAACACCGCTGTAAGGAGCAGAGGTCATTTGACTACTTGGCATAGCATCTGTGATCAATTACTCACTCTAGCAGTAAACAAGACACTCGCCCCTTCTAAGAGGGCTTGGCCTCTCAGGGCTGAAAGGACTGAAGGGGGCTGATACCCCCCTGGAGAAAATTTCTCCACACTGGGGGGCGGCGGAGGTTCGCTGCAGGTGAACTATTCATCACTTAACATTAATTTAATTTTCTCACTCGCCACCACTGCTGCTTGTCTTTTCTGAACAGCTTTAGTCTGTGTGGTTTCTGGAGAATCACTAATTTTGTTTTCAACACTGTGTAAGTCTAACGGCACTAGTTTATTTATTGTCCGCTTATTCACTACACCTAAAAGGTGTAGTGAATAAGCTGATGATTCCATTTGCATCAGGATATATGGTCACAATTTTTCCAAGTGGCCATTGGGACCTCGGACCATCATTGTCGATGATCACTATGTCACCAGGTCTTAAGGACTTATGATTTTCAGGAACACCAGCTCCATAGAAGTGTTCTCTCAATGAGGTGAGATAGTCTTCTCGCCAAATTTTCTCCCAACGTTCAATCACTTTATTAAGGTGTTTGAATTTACGTCTGAGTTGCTCAGGTTCGAAATAAGTAGGATCCTCTATGATTTCTTTATCATTCATGGGAGGAACAGGTTCGAGCCTTCTGCCATGGAGTAAATGAGATGGACTTAACACTTCTAAATTGTCCAGATCATCGGTAACATAAGTTAGAGGTCTGTTGTTGACTCTATTTTCTATTTCAGTCACAACTGTACGGAATTCTTCTAAGTCGATTCTTTGACGATGAAGAGTCTTCCTTAAACAACGTTTTACAATGCCGATCATTCTTTCATAAAATCCGCCGTGCCATGGAGATTTAGGAGGAATGTATCTCCAACGACAACTGCGTTGATTCAGCATCTGTTGTACTTTTGGTTGATCAAAGATCTTGCTTATATAAGCAGCACCAGCAACAAAGTTCGTTGCATTATCTGAAATCATCAGTCTGGGACATGCCTTTCTGGCTGCAAACCTTCTGAATAATTTGATAAAGGTTTCAGCAGACATGTCAGTGGCTACTTCTAGATGTACTGCTCTAATCGTAGCACAAGTGAACAAACAGATGTACACCTTGATGGGAACTTTGTCAACTGTTTTGGTTAAAATTATTGGTCCAGTGTAATCTACACCTGTCACCTCAAATGGAGTGACATGACAAACTCTTTCAGAGGGATATGGAGGTGGACCTGGATACTGACATACTCGCATATCGTAGTGACGACAAGTAATACAGTCCTTTATTTGTTTTTTCACACTTTATCGACCTTGAGGTATCCAGTAGGATTGTCGTATATGACAAAGTGTGTCAGCTACCCCACCATGTAACACGTTACTGTGGGCGTTTTGCACAATCAGTTTTGTTAGCCAATGATTCTTGGGGATCAATATTGGATGTATGGCTTCTTTAGGTAGTGAAGAATTATGAATTCTTCCTCGACATCTTATAATCTTTTCTGAGTCGAGATAAAGTCCTAAAGAATTAATCATAACAGGTTTCTTTGGGGATTTATCTTGTGTTTCCAGAAATTTATATTCTGTAGAGAAAACATCTTTCTGTATTAGTTTCACCCAGTATTTTATGGGTTCAAGACATTCATAATCAGGTTTTATTCCTTTAATGAATTTATGGACAAGAGCTGTAACTCTTAAGAGTTTACCCAAAGATGAGTATTTAGATCCATCAATGACTATTTCTGTTGTGTCTGCAGTATTTACACAACTTATTTCTGCTGTGTTCAAGCAGACTGTTTCTTCTGGCATAATGTGAGCTTTTTGCTGAGGCCAGTTATTTTCATTAGAGAGCCAGTTCGGTCCGTGGAGCCATAATTTATTATCCACAAATTTCTTGAGTGGGACACCACGTGACAACATGTCAGCTGGATTCTCTTGGGTAGAGACGTGGAGAAAGAGATAATCTCTCTGCATCTCTTTTATTTCTGCTACTCTGTTCTGTACATAGACCAACTTACTCTTATTATTTCTTAACCACTGGAGAACTGCTTCATTATCACTCCAGATCACGGTTTTCTCAATAGTGAGATGATCAAGTACTTTGTTGAGATAGACAGCTAATTTTGTACCTACATAGAGTGCTGTCAGTTCCAATTGTGGTACTGTTCTGACCTTCAAGGGTGCTACCCTGGCCTTTGAAGTAATTAGTGTACTTCCTTCAGCATTACTCATGTAAGGTACAGCGCCATAACCTCTGGTTGACGCATCACAGAACACATGTAATGTGTACTTGTTTCCCTCTTGACCTATTTGTCTGGGAAATTTAATTTGATGAAGTTGCTTAAACTCCCTGGATATTTCATCCCATGCTTGACTCATTTCTAGAGGCAAGTTCTCATCCCATCCAATTTTGAGTTTCCATGCATCTTGCATAAGCATTTTACCCTTTATGGTAATTGGTGAGACGAGTCCTAGAGGATCAAAACATTGTGATACCTCTGACAGTAAACTACGTTTAGTGAGTGTACTGCATGATTTATTGTTTATCTTTTTGAGACTCAAAGTATCTTCCTGTGTGTTCCAATTAAGTCCCAGCATATTGTTGCAATCAGGAATTTCAGTTTCAGGGAAATCTTCTTTGATAAGTTCCCTTAATTGCTTTGAATTTGTATTCCACATCCTTAGAGGCATGTTTGCTTCTTTCATCTCCTTGTTAGTTTCTCTGTATAAGGATTTCAAATCCTCCTCTTTATTCACAGTACCTTGAAGATTGTCCACATAGAAACTTTTCTTTAAGATTTCTTTGAAGGGACTTTCAGATTTCTTCAAATGTGTATTTAGAGTAGCTTCTAATAAGAATGGAGAGGATGTTGCACCAAATAATACTGATTTGAAACGATAAGTTTTCACAGGACTTTGAGGATCATGTGGATTTTCAGGCCACAAGAATCGAGTATAATCTCTATCTATTTCTTGTAGTCCTACTCTTAAGAAAGCCTTGGAAATATCAGCCGTGTAGGCATATGGGTTTGTGCGAAATTTCATAAGAACGTCTCCAAGCTTCTCAGTTAGTGAGGGACCGGTCATCAGACAGTCATTAAGACTTGCTACATCTTTATTTGCACGTGTGCTGCAATTATATACAACACGTAGTGGAGTGGTTTCAGAATCTTTTCTGACTCCATGGTGCGGGAGATAATGAGCGTTTGTCTTCAACTTATCTTCGACTATTTCCTCAATGAATTTATTGTCCAACTGTTCTTGTATGATATTATCATAGACAGTCAGTAGCTCTGGATTCTTCCTGAGCTCATGTATTTGTGCTTTCATCTGTCCAAAAGCCATGCGATAATTGCTAGGCAGATGTGGTGGATTTAATTTCCATGGTAACCTAACCCAATACTGTTCATCTTTATATTTGACAGTGTCCAAATATTGGTTATAAGTCTGAGACTCTTGTGGGCTTGGTTTATTTACATCAATACCTATCGCATCTAAATCCCACAACTTATCAACTGGTTCATTCATTTCTTCCAGTAATGATAATTTTTGCTGTGGTACATGATCAGTGGTTATTCTCGTAACTAGTACATTTTCCACTGAATCAATATCAGCTTCTTTCCCACTTTGAGAGGGAATGGGACCACATATCATGTGGCCTCCTGCTGTTTTCAGCAAGTGAACATCATGTTTACTTACTATATTTTGCACAAAACAGTGATAATAATCACTTCCAATGATTAAATCAATTGGACTAATAGTGTCCGACTGTATGTCAGGACAGGCTAACTTGACCTTAGCTGCTTTCAGTGCTGCAACTGTTTCTTTTAATCCCTGGATCTGCACAGTCTTAGGCAAATCATCTACTACCACAGCTTCTACTGTCTTTTTCCTGTTTCCTAGACCAACAGTGATTCCGGCTAGGTCATATGTCTGTTTACCAGAATTGTGGAAAAAACCAGCTATATCTAACTGTATTTTGGCATAGGGTTGTTTATTCAGTTTCTGCAACACTGTTCTTCTTATGAAGGACCTTTGTGAGCCTTGATCAAATAGTGTTAGCACATTGGTTTTGTGTAATTTATTAGATAACTCAACTAGAGCTATCGGGAGAGCAGTTGCTTTAAACTTATCTCTCACATTTAATGCTGTTGCTTGTTGACTTCCTGATTCTGTGGAAGTATGCTGCTGTCCAGCGAAAGTATTTGGGCGTAATGCTGTATGATGCATACCCTTGCATTTAAAACACTTCTTCAGTGAGCATTTACCTCCCTTGTGTTCACCTAAACACTTGATGCACCTTTTCAGCTGATGAACACGTTGTTTACGTGCCTCCATTGATGTGTATTGAATACAATACTGTGCCCAATGTGTTCCATCACAAAGTACACATTTTGGAGTACGTTTATGTGTGACAGTTTGTTTACTGTCTGTTGTATTCACAGCTTGATAAATGCCTATATGGGATTTCCCATTATGTGGTTTAGTGGGAGTAGTTATACTCTTTTTATACTGAGTTGAAGGTTTATTATCCACCAGATTTGTGGATTTTTCATCTTGTCTCGTTGCTTGCATGCATGAAACTATTTTTTGTAAACCATTGCTAATTTCCTCACAAGTGAAATAGCGTTTATTGAACATAATATTTAATCGTTCAATAGTTTGTGGTGACAACTTATCTTGTACAATACCACTGATAAACCAGTCACATTGCCTTAGGTCATATTTAGCACCTAGAGATCTGAGACTATTGTCTAATGTGATTCTAAATGCCTGTAAGTCTGAAAAACAATGTTTGGGTGGCTTCAAGCTTGATATTAAGACTGCATGTCTAACTCTAGCCTTGTCATCATCAAAGTAATTGTCTGCTAAGACACGTAAGGCTATTTGATAATTGCCTTTGACCACCAGAAATGACTTAATCAGTTCATAGGGTTCTCCCTTCACAAGACATTTAAGATAATTGAACTTAGCAATCTCATCTATGTCAGTTCGTGAATTTACTATGGATTGAAAACCACTAATGAATTCTTCATAATTATGACCTTGGAAAATAGGTAATGACAATGTAGGTAAGCTTGGTAATGGGACACTTGTTGTTGTTACAGGTGTAACAGGTGGTTGCCCACTAGTTATAGTAGGTCTCTGTGACAGAGTTTTGCAGCAGATAGCCTGTACTCCTGTCCACCTTAATTGTTGATCACTAAAAGTATCCAAAACATTTTTAATTTCATCCTCAGATGGATCTGATTCAAGAAATTTATTTTCATAATGTGTATAGTCTGAATTAATTATTTTCATACGTTGTGTAAATAATCCAAACTTGACCTCAAGATCATCAAAATCTATGTTTGTATCTTGAGTTAATCCTATACAGACTGAAATTAGATTTTCTAATTGTGTAATCTTAGTCTGTAAAGACTGAAACTGAGTTTTCAAACAAGCCATTTTAATGGTATACTGAAAATTCTAGCACCACACTTAGAGTGTTTAAAAAACACTGTACTGCTATAAACAGCTGAGTTTTTGTTATGCTTAAGTCAGCAATAATCGAGTCAGACACAACTGACCTCAGGGTCAATGACCATGAAGGGTACAGGGTACATGTGTCTGGTGTTTATGGCTTGAGTTTGTTTGCTGTGTCAGTCTGACCACGATGATTAATCGTAAATAACGTTATTATACACTTCATTCACTATACACTATAAATGTCACTGTATAACTGTAAATCACACGTGAATATTACTTACACATATATAAATTTCACTGTTAATATATATTTGAAAGCTTACACTTTATATATAAGTTCCTTTAATATAACAGGCAGATCTATAAGAAACAAACTTTAACACAATCTTGTCTCTTAATTTCTGTCTATAAACATTATAAACACTATGTGTATATATACACTCAGACAAACATCACCACCTGGGTTGTTGTCTTAATCAGCAATTTCTCGAGATTGGAGCAGTGGGTGCAGGGTGTGGGTGAGTCACCCAGCTCCCGTTTTCTTTGGGTGTCCGCTGGGTGAGCGCCCGTTTTCTTTTGGGTGAACGCTGGGTGAGCGCCCGTTTTCTTTTGGCTGCCCATTCTCTGTGATTGAGTCTGGAGGGACTCATTTATACTAATTTATATTGTAAAACACTAGTTTTACAGCTTTTTTCGAAGGACCTTGGCTCATAGGTTATTTGTACACTGTAGTACAACATATTTGGACCACAGTGTGGTCTTTATCCGGTTCGAGCACGACCAAACTCTGTTGAGAATTTTGGCCTTACCAGCTATGTGTAATTATAACTATATATAATGAACACTTAGCTGATAAATGACAGCAAATCGTCTACACAGCCGCCCCTGCAGACGAGGTCTAGAAGCTGTCGAAACCATCACAACATTGGGCTGTCAAGAGATACAATTTGTAAGTATAAATTACCCCTAGGGGGTGTTATATCAGCATATTTCATTCGATGATGGCTGACGAAATACCTACTTGTTTGGACTCAAAAGTCCACACCTTACTGCCGATTATAGGTTGATTACAAACTCCTTGTGACTCAAGAATTGCGCAATCCCCCGATCTACAAGAAATTCGTAACATACCTTGCTCTTTGTAATGTGAGCTGTGGTGTTCTCAACACCTTCGACAGGTATTGGTGACTTGATAGAAGCTGAAGTGTCCTTGGATGTCCACGTCTTCCATTGTCTAGGAAACGCACACTGGTACACTATGTTCCACAAGATTTGTCTTTATTGTTCACAATGCATCACAAGAGAAGCTGATCACACTTCTCTTAAGTGTTTATTGTGTTTGAGACACTTGTTCACACTAACGCACAGATCAGTATCCTGGCGTCAGTGTCACTCTCCCTAGAGTCAAAGATAGTCTGGCGTCGCCACACCGCCCCAAGCCGTCACTGCCCTAGCACAAAAAAAAAAAAACACTGACCTAGTACCTTGCATCCTTGTCACCTCCTCGATGAAGCAAAGCAGAATGTTTGTTTCTTGCTGTCTTAAGCATAGACAACAATGTACACTATTTTTACTATGGTAATAAAGTGGGAGCAGGATTTTCCTTAATTGTCCTGCTAAGTAAGAGATGTACTGTCTCTTATAAAAATACACTTTGCAACACCGCTGCAAGGAGCAGAGGTCACTTGACTACGTGGCATAGCATCTGTGATCAATTACTCACTCTAGCAGTAAACAAGACGCTCGCCCCTTCTGAGGGCTTGGCCACTCAGGGCTGAAAGGGGCTGAAGGGGCTGAAAGGGCTGAAGGGGGCTGATACCCCCCTCCTGGAGAAAATTTCTCCACACTCTGGATAATTGTTTTGGTAATCCTGCACCTCCTCCTAATCTCCAAATTTTGGATCCTCTGCATTATATTCACACCACACATTGCTCTCAGACATGACATCTCCACTGCCTCCATCGTTCTCCTTGTTGCAACATTCACCACCCATGCTTCACACCAATATAAGAATGTTAGTGTAACTATACTCTCATACATTCCCCTCATTGCTTCCATGAATAAAGTTCTTTGTCTCCACAGACTCATCAGTGCTCCACTCACATTTCCCCCCTTCGTCAATTTTGTGATTCACCTCAAATTCATAGACCCATCTGCTGGCACTTCCTCTCCCAAATATCTTAATACATTCACCTCATTCATACTCTCTCCCTCCAATCTGAAATCCAATGTTTCATTACTTAATTTTTTGTTATCCTCATCATCCTACTCCTTCCTATGTTTACTTTTAATTTCCTTCTTTTACATACCCTACCAAACTCATCAACCAACCTCTGCAATGTCTCTTCAGAATCTCCCAAAAGCACAGTGTCATCAGCAAAGAGCAACTGTGACAACTCCCACTTTGTATTAGATTCTTTATTTTTTAACCCCACACCTCTTGCCAACACCCAAACATTCACTTCTCTTACATCTCCATCTATAAATATTTTGTGATGAATGGTTTGAAAAACCGACAAGTTGAAGATTGAGACATGCAGCATATTGGAATCTTTATTCAGGAAACGTTTCGCCACACAGTGGCTTCATCAGTCCAATACAAAGAGGAAGGCGTAAGGAGAGGAGGAGAATGAGGTAATCAGTCCCTCAACCTGGAGTCGATGTGTTCAGTCCATCAATCTTGTAGAATTGATGGACTGAACACATCGACTCCAGGTTGAGGGACTGATTACCTCATTCTCCTCCTCTCCTTACGCCTTCCTCTTTGTATTGGACTGATGAAGCCACTGTGTGGCGAAACGTTTCCTGAATAAAGATTCCAATATGCTGCATAAGTGTCTCAATCTATAAATATTTTGAACAACCATGGTGACATCACACATCCCTGTGTAAGGCCTAATTTTACTGGGAAATAATATCCCTCTCTCCTACATACTCTAACCTGAGCCTCACTATCCTCGTGAAAACTCTTTACTGTTTTCAATAACCTACCTCCTATTCCATACATTTGCAACATCTGCTGAATTGCCCCCCTATCCACCCTATCATACGCCTTTTCCAAATCTATAAATACGAAAAAGACCTCTTTACCCTCATCTAAATGCTGTTCACCTATATCTTTCATTGTGAACACTTAATCTACACACCCCCTAGCCTTCCTGAAGCCTCCTTGTTCATCTGCAATTCTGCTCTCCGTTTTACTCTTAACTCTTTCAATAATAACTCTACCATATGCTTTACCCTATAATTTTTACACTCTCTTTCGTCCCCTTTGCCTTTACACAAAGGAACTATGCATGCTCTCTGTCAGTCCCTAGGTACCTTACACTCTTCCATACATTTATTAAATAGAAGCACCAACCACTCCAAAACTACATCCACACCTGCTTTAGACATTTGTATCTTTATCCCATGAATCCCAGCTGCCTTACCCTCTGTCATTCTTCTCACTGCCTCATGCACTTCCCCCACACTCACAACTGGCTCTTCCTCACTCCTACAATATGCTATTCCTCCTTGCCCTATACACCAAATCACAGCTTCCCTATCTTCATCAACAATTCTTCCAAATATTCCCTCCATCTTCCCGATACCTCTAACTCTAACTCTAACTCTCCTCTCCTATTTTTAACTACAATCTATTTGTTCCCTAGGCTTCCTTAACTTATTAATCTCACTCCAAAACTTTTTCTTAATTTCAGCAAAATTTGTTGGTAACATATCACCCACTCTCTCATTTGCTCTCGTTTTACATTGCTTCACCACTCTCTTAACCTCTCTTTTTCTCTCATATACTCCTCCTCCTTGCATCATTTCTATTTTGAAAAATCCTCTCATTTGCTAACTTTTCACTCTTACATCATCATTGCACGAATCACTCTTCTTCCCTCCCACACTCACTTTCCTGTAACCACAAACTTCTGCTGAACAATCTAACACTACATTCTTAAACTAGCCCATCTATCCTAAAATAGTTGTTTATATATTATCCTAACTGCCTCCTCCTATAATTTATAAACCTTCACCTCTCTCTTACTTCCTGCTTTCATTTTCCTTGTATCCCATCTACCTTTTAACCTCACTGTAGCAACAATTAAAAAGTGATATAATATATCCCTGGCCCCTCTATAAACATGTACCTCCTGAAGTCTACCCAACAGCCTTTTATCAACCAATACATAGTTCAACAAACTGTTGTCATTACGCCCTAAATCATGTCTTGTATACTATTTATCCTCTTTTTCTTAAAATAATGGCTTCCCATTATCATTTACACAAGGCACCTCAAACGTACCTACCACACCTTTCACAATTACTCTCTCACTTGGCTCAAAAGTTCCTACACGCTCGCTTAACGTCTCCAAAATTCTCTCTCTCTCTCTCTCTCTCTCCTCTACACTCCTCTCTTCTCCAGGTGCATACACGCTTTTTATGACCCACTTTTCGCGTCCGACTCTTATTTTAATCCACTTAATCCTTGAATTTATAAACTGATATTCTCTCTTCTCTTTCCTTAACTGATCCTTCAACATTAGTGCTACCTCTTCTTTAGCTCTGACTCTCAGATACTCCTGGCTTAATCCCATTTATTTATTCCTACTGATCATAGTGATCATAATATAAACCATACCCCCGGCCGGGATTGAACCCGCGGTCATAGAGTCTCAAAACTCCAGCCCGTCGCGCTAGCCACTAGACCAGCCAGCCACAATAAGATTCATCCAACTAGGTATATTTCTACACCATAGGAAAGTTAGCACAGGCACCTCTGTGACCACAAATGCAAGTTTTTACAGACGAATCTCCAGCTAGCGTGGCCGTGGCGAACTCTAGCTCAAGTCCCTTCACTGCCGTCAACATGACTTAAGAAATCGTAATGACACGATTGCAAATAAACCATACCCCCGGCCGGGATTGAACCCGCGGTCATAGAGTCTCAAAACTCCAGCCCGTCGCGCTAGCCACTAGACCAGCCAGCCACAATAAGATTCATCCAACTGGCTGGCTGGTCTAGTGGCTAGCGCGACGGGCTGGAGTTTTGAGACTCTATGACCGCGGGTTCAATCCCGGCCGGGGGTATGGTTTATTTGCAATCGTGTCATTACGATTTCTTAAGTCATGTTGACGGCAGTGAAGGGACTTGAGCTAGAGTTCGCCACGGCCACGCTAGCTGGAGATTCGTCTGTAAAAACTTGCATTTGTGGTCACAGAGGTGCCTGTGCTAACTTTCCTATGGTGTAGAAATATACCTAGTTGGATGAATCTTATTGTGGCTGGCTGGTCTAGTGGCTAACGCGACGGGCTGGAGTTTTGAGACTCTATGACCGCGGGTTCAATCCCGGCCGGGGGTATGGTTTATTTGCAATCGTGTCATTACGATTTCTTAGATCATAATATGCTGTACAACATATTGTGAACAATAAATGGCGATGACAGCGATTCTCACGTCACAATAAATAATTTTATTAACTTATTCATAAATAGCAGTATCTGTTCTTCCTTTGATATCTCTCTTCAGACTGTTTCCTGTCAACTTTCATTCTCAACAGATTTGACGGATATTACATCAAAGGTTTGCAATACTGACAAGTTGTTGTATTTCATTCTTGTTAGCCACATTGGTGTCATTATTACACAGGCATATCAAAATAATACTTTAAATGTTTACTCGTGCCAGTGGAAGTTATAGAAAGGAAATGTTTAGACAGGGTGGCCCGTTACCTGGTGGCAAAAGGTAAGGGTCCGGCTTCGATTCACGGCGAAGGGTGGAAACATTTGGAGTGTTTCATTACACCGGTTGTCTATGTTCACCCATCAGTAAAATGGGTACCTGGGTGTTAGTTGACTGGTGTGGGTCGCATCCTGGGACAAAACTGGCCTAATTTGCCCGAAATGCTCTGCATAAGAAGCGGCTTTCTGTATAGTAGTATGTCATTGATGTCAGGTAGGCCTGTATACCTTGTACATGTACTTGTAGAAATAAAGATATTTATTTATTTATTCACTACCTGAGTCTTGAAAGAAAATGCTAAATTCCTGATCCTTCATATATCTTTAGCAGATTCTGGAGAATAGATATATATTGGGGCTAGAGGAAAGATGAATTATTTGAAGTCACCGTTCCAGGTGGACATTATTCGATCATGAACAGAGTTGGGCTAGAAATTAAAAGTAGAGCTGTAGAGGACACCTGGAGAGGGTTTCGGAGGTCAACGCCCCCACGGCCCGGTCTGTGACCAGGTTTCATGGTGGATCAGGGCCTGATCAACCAGGCTGCTACTTTTGGCCCGGCTGGTCAGGTACTGACTATAACAAGATATTTTCTACAACTTGGTTGCTAACCTTTGGCCCAACTCTTAGACATGACCATCTTCCACTAGTGTGTTGCACCCACCTGGGACCACATCTTCAATAGCTTCACCTTTTCTCTGGTTCTAGTACATAAGTCGCCATTTTCATGCAGATAATATAAACTTATCAGGACTATGTCCACTATCTCCAGATTACATTCTCAGTAATGGATTGAAAAGGTTACTGTGGCCCTATATCACTCACTTATTTACCCCTATCTCACCTATGGAATTTGTGCATGGGGCTCAATAACAATAAACCATCTCAGACCACTAATCACCCAACAAAAGGCTGCAGTCAGAATGATAACAAATTCCCACTACAGACAGCACACTCCACCAATATTCAAAACTCTAAACCTACTCACAATACAAAACATCCATACTTATTACTGCACCTACTACATACATAGAACACTTAACTCTGACATAAACCCTCCCCTCAAACATCTCCTTACCAACCTCAACAGAACACATGACCATAACACAAGGCACAGATCACTCTTTGATGTTCCTCGTGTCCATCTCACACTATGCAAAAACTCAATGCACATAAAAGGCCCTAAAATCTGGAATTCATTACCTGTAAATATAAAAGAAACACTGTCTGTTTATAAATTCAAGTCTCTTCTCAAAAATCACTTACTCACCCACAACTAAATAAATACTGAATAATTGTATCTCATAAATTGTATCTCATATATGTATCTCATTATTGTATCTCATAAATGTCAACCTGTGACCCAGTCAAACTTTGTTACTATTTAACTTCATTACCTAACATAATACTCCATTCTACTGATTACACAGCAACACAGTAATGACCATATAACCTGTCTTTGTAATACTCATTTGTACTATATTGTTATCTGTTTTACAATAATTTTTGTACCACTGAATATATCATTGCTTAGTTAATCTTAAGTTAATTTTAAGCCTATGCATTCAAGTGGCTTTGGCATGCTGCATTTAACTGCATTCTTTTGTACTTCACTGTATCATGTTCAAATTAATAAATAAATAAATAAATAAATAAATAAATAAATAAAACATATTAGTAAAGTTAATCAGACATTGCAAATGTCTCCTCTAAATCATCTTGTCAGTACTAGTTATCTTTAACACAATGATTCATGGCTGATAATGGACCGTAACTATATCTTCTTACTGAGAAATTTTATTTACAGTTTTATTTCTAACCACTGGTTCAACTCTTCGTCTTGACCTACTAACACTAGTGGGTCCCACCCACCTATAATGATACTGGTCATGACCTACTAACACTAGTGGGTCCAACCCACCTATAATGGTACTGGTCATGACCTACTAACACTAGTGGGTCCCACCCACCTGTAACGTTGATAGTCATGATCTACTAACACTAGTGGGTCCCACCCACCTGTAACGTTGATAGTCATGATCTACTAACACTAGTGGGTCCCACCCACCTGTAATGGTACTGGTCATGACCTACTAACACTAGTGGGTCCCACCTACCTATAATGGTACTGGTCATGACCTACTAACACTAGTGGGTCCCACCCACCTGTAATGGTACTGGTCATGACCTACTAACACTAGTGGGTCCCACCCACCTATAATGGTACTGGTCATGACCTACTAACACTAGTGGGTCCCACCCACCTATAATGGTACTGGTCATGACCTACTAACACTAGTGGGTCCCACCCACCTATAATGGTACTGGTCATGACCTACTAACACTAGTGGGTCCCACCCACCTATAATGGTACTGGTCATGACCTACTAACACTAGTGGGTCCCACCCACCTGTAATGGTACTGGTCATGACCTACTAACACTAGTGGGTCCCACCCACCTGTAATGGCACTGGTCATGACCTACTAACACTAGTGGGTCCCACCCACCTGTAATGGTACTGGTCATGACCTACTAACACTAGTGGGTCCCTCCCACCTGTAATGGTGTTTTTGAATGCTGCACCTCTCCTCTGGCACCAGTATATAAGTCTCTATCTTCATGCATTTGTTTTAGACTTAACAAGACTATGGGACTGAACCTTACATCAAGGTTGAGGGACTGATCACCTTAAAATTTCCTTTCCACTTCATAGACTGTCTCCAGAATATATTCTCAATGATGGACTGATAAAGCTTATAGTTATTGACAAGTCTCATAAATAAAGAAACTAATGATTGTGTATGTTTCTTGTTCAAAAGACATTGTAACTTCCATCATAAACTAAGTCTGAGCAATGTTATTAAATTCAGTGAAATAAATCCTCGCCAGATGTTCCTTAGGACAGGTATTAAAATAGATAAATTCCTTACAATGTTAATGCTGCTTAATTTTTCACTGAATTGACAAATTAACGACTATGACGTTTCTTAAGTCGTAACAAATGTTTAGTGGTTTTATATGATGACAAACTGAAGGTTTCTTTATAATCAAGTGGATGACATGATGCCAGTGAAGGAATCTTTATCTCAGAAACAGAGGTTTCTTTTCTTGGATCAAACTGAATACCTCTGGTTTCCTATGCACTGTGTCACTCTTACGAGTTAAGTGTTTCTTAATGAATATAACAACAACAGTTTATTGTCTTGACTAACAACAGTTTATTGTACATTTTTGTTTCAGTGATCAGTCTATGTGGTACTTCAGGTGTTGTTCCAGTTGTACAAACACGTCACGCCGGGAAGAAAATGTTGCAGCAGATGACTCACGAAATCGTAATGACACGATTGCAAGTGGCTAGAGCGTCGGTCTGAAGTTTTATGACTCTCTGATCGCGGGTTCTAACCCCACCTGTCGTATGGTTTGTTGCTGCAGATGATGTCTCAACACAAGAAAGTTATGCAAAATCTGTAATAAATCTGTAATAAATCTGAAATAAATCAGTAATAACTCTGTAATAAACTGTAATACATCTTATAGTAAATCTTGTAATAGGGTTAAAGTTTTATATGTAAATAAAAAGATAAGATAATCAGTAGGTCAAATAAGTTATAAATAAAAATAATAAAAAAATTACAAATAAAATTTTTCTTTTTGTTCATAGCTGCATATACTTATATATATATATATATATATATATATATATATATATATATATATATATATATATATATATATATATATATATATATATATATATATATATATAGTAACAAAACATAGATAACAACTCAGAGCTACATCTCGAATACTTCGTCCAGCTCCCCGGCAGTGAGCCACGTGCCCAGAATGCTGCAGGCATTTCCTCTCTGGATAGCGACACTGAGTCTCTGAAAGATGAAGCTAGTCGCCCTGTGGTCCTTGGTTTATATGATAAGTTTTTCACCCAGCTCTTTGAGGAACTTTAGAGCGCACTTGCCCCATGCTTCAAGGGTCTCCGACCCTATTGGGATGAAGTTATAGCAAGGTGTAAGGTCTTCATTTTTGCGGGTCTTGCTACCAACATTTTAGTCGCCTCTTACGACACTCATAGCTTACGAAGGAAGAATTCTGTTCCACTTCCCCATGGAGATAAGGGAAGTGGAACATCCTGTGGACGGTAGTGGCTAGTTTGTTGTGCGACCCATATCCATCCTGTGAAGGGTAGTGGCTAGTTTACTGTGCGACCCATATCCATCCTGTGGACGGTAGTGGCTAGTTTACTGTGCATCCCATATCCATCCTGTGGAGGGTAGTGGCTAGTTTACTGTGCATCCCATATCCATCCTGTGTACGGTAGTGGCTAGTTTACTGTCCATCCCATATCTATCCTGTGGACGGTAGTGGCTAGTTTACAGTGCATCCCATATCCATCCTGTGGAGGGTAGTGGCTAGTTTACAGTGCATCCCATATCCATCCTGTGGACGGTAGTGGCTAGTTTACTGTGCATCCCATATCCATCCTGTGGACGGTAGTGGCTAGTTTACTGTGCATCCCATATCCATTCTGTGTACGGTAGTGGCTAGTTTACTGTGCATCTCATATAAATCCTGTGGAGTGTAGTGGCTAGTTTACTGTGCGACCCATATCCATCCTGTGGAGGATAGTGGCTAGTTTACTGTGCATCCCATATCCATCCTGTGGAGGGTAGTGGCTAGTTTACTGTGCATTCCATATCCATCCTGTGTACGGTAGTGGCTAGTTTACTGTGCATCCCATATCCATCCTGTGGAGGGTAGTGGCTAGTTTACTGTGCATCCCATATCCATCCTGTGGAAGGTAGTGGCTAGTTTACTGTGCATCCCATATCCATCCTGTGGACGGTAGTAGCTAGTTTACTGAGCATCCCATATCCATCCTGTGTACGGTAGTAGCTAGTTTACTGAGCATCCCATATCCATCCTGTGGAAGGTAGTGGCTAGTTTACTGTGCATCCCATATCCATCCTGTGGACGGTAGTAGCTAGTTTACTGAGCATCCCATATCCATCCTGTGGACGGTAGTGGCTAGTTCACTGTGCATCCCATATCCATCCTGTGGACGGTAGTGGCTAGTTCACTGAGCATCCCATATCCATCCTGTGGACGGTAGTGGCTAGTTCACTGAGCATCCCATATCCATCCTGTGGACGGTAGTGGCTAGTTCACTGAGCATCCCATATCCATCCTGTGGACGGTAGTGGCTAGTTCACTGAGCATCCCATATCCATCCTGTGGACGGTAGTGGCTAGTTCACTGTGCATCCCATATCCATCCTGTGGACGGTAGTGGCTAGTTTACTGTGCATCCCATATCCATCCTGTGGAGAATAGCGCAATAGCATATGGATACATAAAAGCCCTAGGAACTAGGCCCCAAAAGGGTAAACAGGAGTACATCTGGATTTGGTTTACAAAGACCAGTGACCAAACACTAGGACATATTTACTCTAATATGTCCTAGTTTCTGTCCTGGGACCGTGATCAAGGTCCCAGGATCGAAACATGTTCTAACAAATATGTCCTAGTGTTCGCTCACTTGTCTTTCTAAACCAACTTGTCTGTATCCATTACCAAGGCTTATACCACATCTGAATTTAATTCAGCAATCTGAAGACTTTATAAATTACTCTCAAACTATTCGAATAAACGTGTTAATGGAGTAAATAATGAGTGAGACACTGAACCAACAGCGAGATTCGGCAGATTCACTAGTTAATTACGGTTCCACTCATAGAGAAGCACTAAACCAGTAGGGTCTATACAGCCTCTGGGAAAAGATAGGTAATCAGGTTTGATCGCCTGGATTAAGAGATGTTAGCCAGTATCAAATCACTGCTCTTGCAGGGAAGGTTTGTGTGTGTTTAGTTGCGACTGGTGGGGAAATAAGATGATATATCAATCACATCACTACCCTGTACTTCACATCACTACCCTGTACTTCACATCACTACTGTGTACCTCACATTATACTGTACCTAGCGTCACTACTCTGTGCCTAACGTCACTACTCTGTACCTAACTTCACTACTCTGTACCTGACTTCACTGTTCTGTATCTAATTTCGCCACTCAGTACCTAACTTCGCTACTATGTATCTAACTTTGCTACTCGGCACCTCACGTCACTACTCGGTACCTCATGTCACAGTTAGGTATCCCACGTCAATACCGTGTACCTCACATCATTAATGTGTACCTCACATCATCATACTGTACCTCACATCACTACTGTGTACCTAACATCACTATGTATCTAACTCCACTACTTTGTACCTAACTTCACTACTCTTTAATAACGTTGCTCCTTACCTAACGTCACTACTCTGTACCACGCATAATTAATGCGTGGTACAGAGTAGTACATCACTACTATGCATCTCACATCACTCTGCACATCGTTACTCTATCTCACATCACTATTATGAATCTTAAATCAATATTCTGTACCTCACGTCACTACTCTGCACCTCACGTCACTACTCTGCACCACACATCACTACTCTGTGCCTCACATCAGTACTCTGTACGTCACATCACTACTCTGCACCTCACATTACTACTCTGCACCTCACGTCACTACTCTGCACCTCACATCACTACTCTGTGCCTCACATCAGTACTGTGTACCTCACATCACTATTCTGCACCTCACATTACTACTCTGCACCTCACGTCACTACTCTGCACCACACATCACTACTCTGTGCCTCACATCAGTACTCTGTTCGTCACATCACTACTCTGCACCTCACATTACTACTCTGCACCTCACGTCACTACTCTGCACCTCACATCACTACTCTGTGCCTCACATCAGTACTGTGTACCTCACATCACTATTCTGCACCTCACATTACTACTCTGCACCTCACGTCACTACTCTGCACCAAACATCACTACTCTGTGCCTCACATCAGTACTCTGTACGTCACATCACTACTCTGCACCTCACATTACTACTCTGCACCTCACGTCACTACTCTGCACATCACATCTCTACATGTATCTCAGCCACGCCTCAGTCCATGACTGTTTTTCCCTAACCATAAACTGCCATGGTGTTAGGGAAAACTGCATCAGGTCTCCTGGCCCAAACTGAGCACGTCTTTCTCTAAACTAATCATTCCCACTTTCCAGCCATTTCCTAAAGCTTCTCAAGAATTAGATTCAATTTTGATTTAGAGAGAACGTAGTTAAGTAGTACTTGGTTCTATACTTGCCGATAAGTGGAACAATTTGCCAAGTAAGGCCATAGAAACTAAAGCTTCTGCAGCTTAGAAATTAGGTTAGACAACAATGAATGAGAAGAGTTTGTTTTGATTAGCACCTGAGGTGTTAAAGCTAAATTCCTGGATAGTTTTGGAATTAAGTTTTACTATTATTATTATAATCGAAAAGAAGCGCTAAACCACAAGGGCTATACAGAATTAAGCTTTATAATGTAGGTGCGAATGGTTGGATTTGACAAGGATCTACTTTGGTATAAACCTTGGTAATAGATATAAGTTGGTTGAGAAAGACACGTAAACAAAGACCTGGAGTTTACCTGGAGAGAGTTCCGGGGGTCAACGCCCCCGCGGCCCGGTCTGTGACCAGGCCTCCTGGTGGATCAGACCCTGATCAACCAGGCTGTTGCTGCTGGCTGCACGCAAACCAACGTACGAGCCACAGCCCGGCTGATCCGGAACTGACTTTAGGTGCTTGTCCAGTGCCAGCTTGAAGACTGCCAGGGGTCTGTTGGTAATCCCCCTTATGTGTGCTGGGAGGCAGTTGAACAATCTCGGGCCCCTGACACTTATTGTATGGTCTCTTAACGTGCTAGTGACACCCCTGCTTTTCATTGGGGGGATGGTGCATCGTCTGCCAAGTCTTTTGCTTTCGTAGTGAGTGATTTTCGTGTGCAAGTTCGGTACTAGTCCCTCTAGGATTTTCCAGGTGTATATAATCATGTATCTCTCCCTCCTGCGTTCCAGGGAATACAGGTTTAGGAACCTCAAGCGCTCCCAATAATTGAGGTGTTTTATCTCCGTTATGCGCGCCGTGAAAGTTCTCTGTACATTTTCTAGGTCGGCAATTTCACCTGCCTTGAAAGGTGCTGTTAGTGTGCAGCAATATTCCAGCCTAGATAGAACAAGTGACCTGAAGAGTGTCATCATGGGCTTGGCCTCCCTAGTTTTGAAGGTTCTCATTATCCATCCTGTCATTTTTCTAGCAGATGCGATTGATACAATGTTATGGTCCTTGAAGGTGAGATCCTCCGACATGATCACTCCCAGGTCTTTGACGTTGGTGTTTCGCTCTATTTTGTGGCCAGAATTTGTTTTGTACTCTGATGAAGATTTAATTTCCTCATGTTTACCATATCTGAGTAATTGAAATTTCTCATCGTTGAACTTCATATTGTTTTCTGCAGCCCACTGAAAGATTTGGTTGATGTCCGCCTGGAGCTTTGCAGTGTCTGCAATGGAAGACATTGTCATGCAGATTCGGGTGTCATCTGCAAAGGAAGACACGGTGCTGTGGCTAACATCCTTGTCTATGTCGGATATGAGGATGAGGAACAAGATGGGAGCGAGTACTGTGCCTTGTGGAACAGAGCTTTTCACCGTAGCTGCCTCGGACTTTACTCTGTTGACGACTACTCTCTGTGTTCTGTTAGTGAGGAAATTAAAGATCCATCGACCGACTTTTCCTGTTATTCCTTTAGCACGCATTTTGTGCGCTATTACGCCATGGTCACACTTGTCGAAGGCTTTTGCAAAGTCTGTATATATTACATCTGCATTCTTTTTGTCTTCTAGTGCATTTAGGACCTTGTCGTAGTGATCCAATAGTTGAGACAGACAGGAGCGACCTGTTCTAAACCCATGTTGCCCTGGGTTGTGTAACTGATGGGTTTCTAGATGGGTGGTGATCTTGCTTCTTAGGACCCTTTCAAAGATTTTTATGATATGGGATGTTAGTGCTATTGGTCTGTAGTTCTTTGCTGTTGCTTTACTGCCCCCTTTGTGGAGTGGGGCTATGTCTGTTGTTTTTAGTAACTGTGGGACGACCCCCGTGTCCATGCTCCCTCTCCATAGGATGGAAAAGGCTCGTGATAGGGGCTTCTTGCAGTTCTTGATGAACACAGAGTTCCATGAGTCTGGCCCTGGGGCAGAGTGCATGGGCATGTCATTTATCGCCTGTTCGAAGTCATTTGGCGTCAGGATAACATCGGATAGGCTTGTGTTAATCAAATTTTGTGGCTCTCTCATAAAAAATTTATTTTGATCTTCGACTCTCAGTCTGGTTAGCGGCTTGCTAAAAACTGAGTCATATTGGGACTTGAGTAGCTCACTCATTTCCTTGCTCTCATCTGTGTAGGACCCATCTTGTTTAAGTAGGGGCCCAATACTGGACGTTGTTCTCGATTTTGATTTGGCATAGGAGAAGAAATACTTTGGGTTTCTTTCGATTTCATTTATGGCTTTTAGTTCTTCCCGCGATTCCTGACTCCTAAAGGATTCTTTTAGCTTAAGTTCGATGCTTGCTATTTCTCTGACCAGTGTCTCCCTACGCATTTCAGATATATTGACCTCTTTTAGCCGCTCTGTTATTCTTTTCCGTCGCCTGTAAAGGGAGCGCCTGTCTCTTTCTGTTTTACATCTACTCCTCCTTTTTCTTAGAGGAATAAGCCTTGTGCATACATCGAGTGCCACCGAGTTAATCTGCTCTAGGCATAAGTTGGGGTCTGTGTTGCTTAGTATATCTTCCCAGCTTATATCGGTTAGGACTTGGTTTACTTGGTCCCACTTTATGTTTTTGTTATTGAAGTTGAATTTGGTGAATGCTCCCTTGTGACTAATCTCATTATGTCGGTCTGGGGCTCCGCGCATACATGACTGAACCTCAATTATGTTGTGATCTGAGTATATTGTTTTTGATATGGTGACATTTCTTATCAGATCATCATTGTTAGTGAAGATGAGGTCTAGTGTATTCTCCAGTCTAGTAGGCTCTATTATTTGCTGGTTTAAATTGAATTTTGTGCAGAGATTTAAAAGCTCGCGTGAGTGTGAGTTTTCATCAGAGCTGCCTCCTGGTGTTATTACTGCAACAATATTATTTGCTATATTCCTCCATTTTAGGTGCCTTAAGTTGAAATCCCCCAGGAGCAAGATGTTGGGTGCAGGAGCTGGAAGGTTTTCCAGACAGTGGTCAATTTTTAACAGCTGTTCCTGGAATTGCTGGGATGTTGCATCCGGAGGCTTGTAGACTACCACAATGACTAGGTTTTGGTTCTCGACCTTTACTGCTAAAACTTCCACTACATCATTTGAGGCATTTAGCAGTTCTGTGCAAACAAGTGACTCTGCAATGTACAGGCCAACCCCTTCCCCCCTTTTGCCTGTTCACTCTGTCACATCTGTATAGGTTGTAACCTGGGATCCATATTTCGTTGTCCAAGTGATCCTTTATGTGGGTCTCAGTGAAAGCCGCGAACATTGCCTTTGCCTCTGCGAGCAGTCCACGGATGAAAGGTATTTTGTTGTTTGTTGCTGGCTTTAGACCCTGTATATTTGCAAAGAAGAATGTTATCGGACTGGTGGTATTGTTGGTACTGGGGGGGGATTTTTTTTCCGGCATTAGTATCTGTATCTGTTGGTTTGGAGTGGAGGCCATCGACTGTGGTTCCACTCCAGGAATGACTGGATTTGGTGTACGATTTCTGCCATTTCCTGCCAGTTTTTTTCCTTCCTGGCACTAAAAAACCTCTCCCTCTTGAGTGGCTGTGGCTACCCAGGTATTCCCATGGCCTGGATGTTTTGTATCTTTTTGTCCCCTTTAGATGGTATGCCTGGCAATTTAAGTTATAGCAGTCTTTCCTGTACTGAAGAGGTACACAGTTCAGGGTGAAAAAGCTTACAGGAAGGGAGTTTGCATTTTCCTGTTGTCATATGGGCATGGCATTTTCTAGGGTGGTCATAGTTGCACGTCCCATCTGTTTTTCCAGATTTCCCATGCCAGCAGATACCGAGTGCATAGTATGTGCACAGGCTTGGTTTCCGTTTGCCTTGGGTTTCTGTGACTGTATTCCCTGTTGGTGCATGTTTCCCTGTCTTACTTCTATCCTCCCTAGCACCAACAATGGAGCTCCCACCAGTTGTTTTTGGTAATATATCCTCACTATTGCTAGTGGAGTCCTCTTGTTTGCTATTTCCTGCGGTATTTCTAGTTTGCAATATTGGTTTTATCTTATCTTTGACTACACTTGTTTCCCTACTATGGCTCCTGTCCCCTATGAGGTCATTTATATGTATTCCTTCCTGCGTATAATTCCCGACTACCTGGACAAAATCTCCAGCTTCACCATTACTGTCTTCCAGGACAGCATCTCCAGCTTCCCCATTACTGTCTCCCAGGACAGCACCTCCAGCTTCACCATTACTGTCTCCCAGGACAGCACCTCCAGCTTCACCATTACTGTCTCCCAGGACAGCACTATCAGCCCCCCATTTACTGACTACCAGGACATCATCTCCAGCCTTACAGTTTCTGACTACATGGCCAGTATCAAGGGCAGTACCATTCAGCCCAGACTTTTTATGTTCCCATCTGTTGTAGAAAGCTTCCAGGTTTTCTATGAAAGCAGCTTTGATGTTGATCTCTTTTAATACCCTTGTGATTTTAGTCCACAGATTTATCTCATTTGGGCATACCCAAAAACACTTCCCTGTTTTAATACTGCTTGTAGCTAGTTCTTGGATATCTGCACAAGGGGCGTGACACCAATTTCCACAAAAATGACAATTTATGCATGTGGAAGCCCGTTTGTTTGACTGACCACAGACTACACACAGCTTCATAATGATTTGAATGGTTGATTTACTGCAATTCTACTAGCAACCTCTTGAATATTCTATTAATAACCTGCTAGGTAGTGCACAACGAAACCGTTTGAAACCAGTCCAGGGTTCGGACCAGTCAAGGGTTCGGACCAGTCAAGGGTTCGGACCAGTCAAGGGTTCGGACCAGTCTATCTGATCTGATCAGTGGGTCACTTATTTAAACCATATTGGTCGGTGATTTGAGCTAACACATGAAGGATCTACTGGAAATTATCTACCCGAGTAATATGTGATTTGATTAATACAAAAGTATAACTTGCGTGTTGAAGAGCCGGTGACTGCTGGCACTCCTACAATGACGAACGGTCGACCTCCACCCTTGTTTATCAATCGCTGTATCTAGCTTTTCTATTTTTTTTTTCCGTCTCCACCACAATAAATGCTATATTATCACTATAGTTGACTGGTGCAAATTTTGGAGGAAGGACGCTTTTTCTGTAGTAATAATTGCTTCTCGTTGTGTATATTGCGACCGCTGGTAACTACAGGTTATATGAAATTCACAGTATATGTCTGGTATTTCAAGAAAAAAGAAACTAATGAAAGTCACTCCACTCCACTAAGTACCATTATAATACTGGTTAGTTGCTACTACAACACTGTATTCTGCTATTCACTGGTATCACTAGATTATATGCGAGTACACTAGCAAGCAAGGAAGATTATTAAAAACAGCTGACCTGTGGTAAGTTTCTGGCGACTTCTGGCACCTGCCTCTATAGGCTTATCACTTCATTTACAAATTCACCTGTTTTCAAATGACACTTTAGCCTTTATCATCAATATACTAGGGAGCCACTGTAGTATACACTATACACTATGTATACTCAATGTTTTCAGGGAGATTTTTTTTCCTCTGACACAAAGTTCAATTATTATTATTTTTTTCACACGGGACACAGGTCTATGATTCCCCTCTGGCAGTAAACTCTGCTAGGTAGTACACACTAATTCTCCTTTTTTGACTCAGTATATAATGTTTTCCGACCAAGATTGGTTCCAGGCGCTAGAGGGATGTATCGTATAGGATTGATGACACAAATTAAAGTTCTAGCACGTAAGAGCCACCGTGAAAACACCAGAAAATCCCGGAGCACAACGAGGCACGCTGACACTGTCACATGTACATACACCGGGCACTAGGACATATTAGAAATATTTCGGTCCTGGGACCTTGATTACTTTCTTAATCATGACTTATTTTATGTGGGGCGGTAGAGAAATACTTTTATGAGTAAAAAAATAAAGAAATGTTCGACGAAAAATAAAATTACAATTACTTAAAACTTCCTTCTAAAATATTTAATTACATAAAAGAACAAAAGAATAAAGAAACACTACCGCAGGCCTACTGGTCCATTTTTATTACATTAATGTTGGTAGAATTACCGACCTTCCATTTTTATTGTTTAATATTTTGTTCAGAATGTGGAACCAGGAGATACATATGGATGTTTATTTTTATTTTCAATTTTTCAACTCAGATATCAGCATATGTATTAGTTTAAGGTTTTCGAGATCCTGTAATGTATGACTGAGGTTAAGATCAAAATTTTTAGTAAGCTTTCTAGACAAACCGAGATCAATCAGGCGACATTGTAATTTAGTATTATTCCTGTTATCCACTATGATGTTACTTGTGTGTAGATCAAGGTGGACAAAACCTGAGTCGTGGAGGTTGGCGAGTGCAGCAGCAGCAACATTATATGCTTTCAAACCCTCTTCACGAGTACATGTTTTTAAAAACTGATCTAGCGTTATACCTTGAACATAGTCCATTACAAGAGCTTGAGGATCGCTCTCAGTTACTCCGTATAATCTTGGGACGCCTCCGGCACCATCTGCCTCGTGAAGTAGCTGGGCTTCATTACAGTTAAATGTCCCACTATGAAATATTTTAACTGCGACTGGAATGGTGGAGCCATCCTCTCCACGTAGCAGTCCTTTTTGTGTCTTCCCATAGAGACCTTCACCAAGGTCTCCAGTTATAGTAATCCTGTCCCATGGTACTACAGGCAAGTTGGTAGGCTGATCCATGGGAAGATCTACTTCTACTCTAGGAACAAAAATTTCATCTATATCACTGATGCTGCTGCTGCTGCTGGTCGAGGTACTGCTGTTTTTGCTGCTGCTGCTGCTGGTTGAATTACTGCTGTTTTTGCTGCTGCTCTTGGTGTTGTCAAATTTAGCAACTTTTACTTCAGTGCGAAGGTCCAACTTATCGTCTAACTCTGACTGGAAACGGGATCTCTTCAGACCACGGCCTGTGGCCACCTTCTCGCTGAATTGATCCATTATGCTTGACTCGCCAGGCATAAACTTATACCCGAGCTAGTCAGACAACGATGTGATTTCTCACAAATAGATAATATACAGCCAAAATGTATTTATACTGCTTCACTAGCGAGACAAATATATAGCCCAGCTAGTCAGGTTCTGACTTCTCGCATATATACATGTAGCGAAAATAAAGTTATTTTGGAATATTTATGTAGTCACCTATATGTACGTACGATGAGAAGAGGAAACTAAACTCTAATGAGTATACTAACCCTATGTAGTTAAAGGGGTCGAGTCTCAGCTCCTGGCCTCACCTCTTTGCTAGCCGTTTTACAGGTTTAGTGTGTGTTGCAAGCGTACTGTGGTTGTGTTGTGCATGTAGTGTGGTTGTGTTGTAGGATTGTGAGGTGCACAGTAGTAATATGAAGTTCATACTAGTGATGTCAAGTGCACAGTAGTGAGGTCAAGTGCATAGTTGTGATGTCAAGTGCATAGTTGTGGTGTCAAGTGCATAGTATTTATGTCAAGTGCATAGTAGTGATGTCAAGTGCATAGAAGTGATGTGAGGTACATTGATGTGATGTGAGGTGCATAGTAGATCAGTGAGTCATTAGTAGTGAGAATGTGCAAAGTACTGATGTGAGGTGCATAGTAGTGATGAAGTGCACAATATGGATGTGAGGTGCATAGAGTTGTAGGTGTTGAACCGTGCTGAAGGGGGTTCACTAACGGTTGTACGGAGATGCAGAGGATGGCCAGGAAGGGCATCACTGGGAGGTACAGACGACGAGGCAGCCATGACCAGACTCTTGACTCGACCCCAGTTAGTGGAGGCAGTCACCAGCATCCTGGGTAAGTAGTAATGAGGTCTTGTTGCAGGTTTCAAGTGTTGTGTGGTAGTGTTGCAAGTGTAGTGTGATAGAGTTGCAGGTGTAGTGTGGTAGTGTTGCAAGTGTAGTGTGATAGAGTTGCAAGTGTAGTGTGGTAGTGTTGCAAGTGTAGTGTGGTAGTGTTGCAAGTGTAGTGTGATAGAGTTGCAAGTGTAGTGTGGTAGTGTTGCAAGTGTAGTGTGGTAGCGTTGCAGGTGTAGTGTGGTAGTGTTGCAGATGTAGTGTGGTAGTGTTGCAGGTGTAGTGTGGCAGTGTTGCAAGTGTAGTGTGGTAGTGTTGCAGGTGTAGTGTGGTAGTGTTGCAAGTGTAGTGTGGCTGTGTTGCAGGTGTAGTGTGGTAGTGTTGCAGGTGTAGTGTAGAAGTGTTGCAGATGTAGTGTGGTAGTGTTGCAGGTGTAGTGTGGCAGTGTTGCAAGTGTAGTGTGGTAGTGTTGCAAGTGTAGTGTGATAGAGTTGCAAGTGTAGTGTGGTAGTGTTGCAAGTGTAGTGTGGTAGTGTTGCAGGTGTAGTGTGGTAGTGTTGCAAGTGTAGTGTGGTAGTGTTGCAGGTGTAGTGTGGCTGTGTTGCAAGTGTAGTGTGGTAGTGTTGCAGGTGTAGTGTGGCTGTGTTGCAAGTGTAGTGTGGTAGTGTTGCAGGTGTAGTGTGGCTGTGTTGCAAGTGTAGTGTGGTAGTGTTGCAAGTGTAGTGTGGTAGTGTTGCAAGTGTAGTGTGGTAGTGTTGCAGGTGTAGTGTGGTAGTGTTGCAAGTGTAGTGTGGTAGTGTTGCAGGTGTAGTGTGGTAGTGTTGCAAGTGTAGTGTGGTAGTGTTGCAGGTGTAGTGTGGCTGTGTTGCAAGTGTAGTGTGGTAGTGTTGCAGGTGTAGTGTGGCTGTGTTGCAAGTGTAGTGTGGTAGTGTTGCAAGTGTAGTGTGGTAGTGTTGCAGGTGTAGTGTGGTAGTGTTGCAAGTGTAGTGTGGTAGTGTTGCAAGTGTAGTGTGATAGAGTTGCAAGTGTAGTGTGGTAGTGTTGCAAGTGTAGTGTGGTAGTGTTGCAGGTGTAGTGTGGTAGTGTTGCAAGTGTAGTGTGGTAGTGTTGCAGGTGTAGTGTGGCTGTGTTGCAAGTGTAGTGTGGTAGTGTTGCAGGTGTAGTGTGGCTGTGTTGCAAGTGTAGTGTGGTAGTGTTGCAGGTGTAGTGTGGCTGTGTTGCAAGTGTAGTGTGGTAGTGTTGCAAGTGTAGTGTGGTAGTGTTGCAGGTGTAGTGTGGTAGTGTTGCAAGTGTAGTGTGGTAGTGTTGCAGGTGTAGTGTGGCTGTGTTGCAGATGTAGTGTGGTAGTGTTGCAGGTATAGTGTAGTAGTGTTGCACATGTAGTGTGGTAGTGTTGCAGGTGTAGTGTGGTAGTGTTGCAAGTGTAGTGTGGTAGTGTTGCAGGTGTAGTGTGGCTGTGTTGCAGATGTAGTGTGGTAGTGTTGCAGGTATAGTGTAGTAGTGTTGCACATGTAGTGTGGTAGTGTTGCAGGTGTAGTGTGGTAGTGTTGCAAGTGTAGTGTGGTAGTGTTGCAGGTGTAGTGTGGCTGTGTTGCAGATGTAGTGTGGTAGTGTTGCAGGTATAGTGTAGTAGTGTTGCACATGTAGTGTGGTAGTGTTGCAGGTGTAGTGTGGTAGTGTTGCAAGTGTAGTGTGGTAGTGTTGCAGGTGTAGTGTGGCTGTGTTGCAGATGTAGTGTGGTAGTGTTGCAGGTATAGTGTAGTAGTGTTGCACATGTAGTGTGGTAGTGTTGCAGGTGTAGTGTGGTAGTGTTGCAAGTGTAGTGTGGTAGTGTTGCAGGTGTAGTGTGGTAGTGTTGCAGGTGTAGTGTGGTAGTGTTGCAAGTGTAGTGTGGTAGTGTTGCAGGTGTAGTGTTGCAGGTGTAGTGTGGTAGTGTTGCAGGTGTAGTGTGGTAGTGTTGCAGGTGTAGTGTGGTAGTGTTGCAGGTGTAGTACGGTAGTGTTGCAAGTGTAGTGTGGTAGTGTTGCAGGTGTAGTGTTGCAGGTGTAGTGTGGCTGTGTTGCAGGTGTAGTGTTGCAAGTGTAGTGTGGTAGTGTTGCAGGTGTAGTGTTGCAAGTGTAGTGTGGTAGTGTTGCAGGTGTAGTATGGTAGTGTTGCAAGTGTAGTGTGATAGTGTTGCAGGTGTAGTGTTGCAGGTGTAGTGTGGCAGTGTTGCAGATGTTGTAATGTTTCGTCGGAAGTGTTTAACACTAAGTGATACCGTCGCAAAATCGTTATGAAGCTTCAAGTCAGAATTTATGTTTATTTTACGTTTCATTCTATCAAATAATTTTCCTCATTTTTTCATCAACTGCCATTTCTCTTCTTTCTCTTCCTCTTCCTCCTACCTTCTTCCTCCTGCTTCTAGTCTACTTCGTACTACTATTTTTCCTCTTCCTTCACCTCCTCCTCCGCCTCCTCCTCCTACTCTTCCTCCTCCTACTCTTCCTCCTCCTCCTGCTACTCTTCTTCCTCCTCCTCCTATTCTTCCTCCTCAGCCTACTCTTCTTCCTCCTCCTCCTTCTATTCTTCCTCCTCCTCTTCCTACTCTTCTTCCTCCTCCTCCTCCTCCTCTTATTCTTCCTCCTCCTCCTCCTACTCTTCTTCTTCCTCCTCCTCCTATTCTTCTTCCTCCTCCTCCTCCTACTCTTCCTCCTCCTCCTACTCTTCTTCCTCCGTTGTGAGATGCACAGTTACCATGAGTGGATGACATGAGCATTGTGAGGTGCGCAGTTACCATGAGTGAATGACATGAGCATTGTGAGGTGCGCAGTTACCATGAGTGAATGACATGAGTGTTGTGAGGTGCGCAGTTACCATGAGTGAATGACATGAGCATTGTGAGGTGCGCAGTTACCATGAGTGAATGACATGAGCATTGTGAGTTGCGCACTTACCATGAGTGAATGACATGAGTGTTGTGAGGTGCGCAGTTACCATGAGTGAATGACATGAGCATTGTGAGGTGCGCAGTTACCATGAGTGAATGAGTGTTGTGAGGTGCGCAGTTACCATGAGTGAATGACATGAGCATTGTGAGGTGCGCAGTTACCATGAGAGAATGACATGAGCATTGTGAGGTGCGCAGTTACCATGAGTGAATGACATGAGTGTTGTGAGGTGCGCAGTTACCATGAGTGAATGACATGAGCATTGTGAGGTGCGCAGTTACCATGAGTGAATGACATGAGCATTGTGAGGTGCGCAGTTACCATGAGTGAATGACATGAGCATTGTGAGGTGCGCAGTTACCATGAGTGAATGACATGAGCATTGTGAGGTGCGCAGTTACCATGAGTGAATGACATGAGTGTTGTGAGGTGCGCAGTTACCATGAGTGAATGACATGAGTGTTGTGAGGTGCGCAGTTACCATGAGTGAATGACATGAGCATTGTGAGGTGCGCAGTTACCATGAGTGAATGACATGAGCATTGTGAGGTGCGCAGCTACCATGAGTGAATGACATGAGCATTGTGAGGTGCGCAGTTACCATGAGTGAATGACATGAGCATTGTGAGGTGCGCAGTTACCATGAGTGAATGACATGAGCATTGTGAGGTGCGCAGTTACCATGAGTGAATGACATGAGTGTTGTGAGGTGCGCAGTTACCATGAGTGAATGACATGAGCATTGTGAGGTGCGCAGTTACCATGAGTGAATGACATGAGCATTGTGAGGTGCGCAGTTACCATGAGTGAATGACATGAGCATTGTGAGGTGCGCAGTTACCATTAGTGAATGACATGAGTGTTGTGAGGTGCGCAGTTACCATGAGTGAATGACATGAGCATTGTGAGGTGCGCAGTTACCATGAGTGAATGACATGAGCATTGTGAGGTGCGCACTTACCATGAGTGAATGACATGAGCATTGTGAGGTGCGCAGTTACCATGAGTGAATGACATGAGCATTGTGAGGTGCGCAGTTACCATGAGTGAATGACATGAGTGTTGTGAAGTGCGCAGTTACCATGAGTGAATGACATGAGCATTGTGAGGTGCGCAGTTACCATGAGTGAATGACATGAGTGTTGTGAGGTGCGCAGTTACCATGAGTGAATGACATGAGCATCGTGAGGTGCGCAGTTACCATGAGTGAATGACATGAGTGTTGTGAAGTGCGCAGTTACCATGAGTGAATGACATGAGCATTGTGAGGTGCGCAGTTACCATGAGTGAATGACATGAGCATTGTGAGGTGCGCAGTTACCATGAGTGAATGACATGAGCATTGTGAGGTGCGCAGTTACCATGAGTGAATGACATGAGTGTTGTGAGGTGCGCAGTTACCATGAGTGAATGACATGAGCATTGTGAGGTGCGCAGTTACCATGAGTGAATGACATGAGCATTGTGAGGTGCGCAGTTACCACGAGTGAATGACATGAGCATTGTGAGGTGCGCAGTTACCATGAGTGAATGACATGAGCATTGTGAGGTGCGCAGTTACCATGAGTGAATGACATGAGTGTTGTGAGGTGCGCAGTTACCATGAGTGAATGACATGAGCATTGTGAGGTGCGCAGTTACCATGAGTGAATGACATGAGTGTTGTGAGGTGCGCAGTTACCATGAGTGAATGACATGAGCATTGTGAGGTGCGCAGTTACCATGAGTGAATGACATGAGCATTGTGAGGTGCGCAGTTACCATGAGTGAATGACATGAGCATTGTGAGGTGCGCAGTTACCATGAGTGAATGACATGAGCATTGTGAGGTGCGCAGTTACCATGAGTGAATGACATGAGTGTTGTGAGGTGCGCAGTTACCATGAGTGAATGACATGAGCATTGTGAGGTGCGCAGTTACCATGAGTGAATGACATGAGCATTGTGAGGTGCGCAGTTACCATGAGTGAATGACATGAGCATTGTGAGGTGCGCAGTTACCATGAGTGAATGACATGAGCATTGTGAGGTGAGCAGTTACCATGAGTGAATGACATGAGTGTTGTGAAGTGCGCAGTTACCATGAGTGAATGACATGAGCATTGTGAGGTGCGCAGTTACCATGAGTGAATGACATGAGCATTGTGAGGTGCGCAGTTACCATGAGTTAATGACATGAGCATTGTGAGGTGCGCAGTTACCATGAGTGAATGACATGAGTGTTGTGAGGTGCGCAGTTACCATGAGTGAATGACATGAGCATTGTGAGGTGCGCAGTTACCATGAGTGAATGACATGAGTGTTGTGAGGTGCGCAGTTACCATGAGTGAATGACATGAGCATTGTGAGGTGCGCAGTTACCATGAGTGAATGACATGAGCATTGTGAGGTGCGCAGTTACCATGAGTGAATGACATGAGCATTGTGAGGTGCGCAGTTACCATGAGTGAATGACATGAGCATTGTGAGGTGCGCAGTTACCATGAGTGAATGACATGAGCATTGTGAGGTGCGCAGTTACCATGAGTGAATGACATGAGTGTTGTGAGGTGCGCAGTTACCATGAGTGAATGACATGAGCATTGTGAGGTGCGCAGTTACCATGAGTGAACGACATGAGCATTGTGAGGTGCGCAGTTACCATGAGTGAATGACATGAGCATTGTGAGGTGCGCAGTTACCATGAGTGAATGACATGAGTGTTGTGAGGTGCGCAGTTACCATGAGTGAATGACATGAGCATTGTGAGGTGCGCAGTTACCATGAGTGAATGACATGAGCATTGTGAGGTGCGCAGTTACCATGAGTGAATGACATGAGTGTTGTGAAGTGCGCAGTTACCCTGAGTGAATGACATGAGCATTGTGAGGTGTGCAGTTACCATGAGTGAATGACATGAGTGTTGTGAGGTGCGCAGTTACCATGAGTGAATGACATGAGCATCGTGAGGTGCGCAGTTACCATGAGTGAATGACATGAGTGTTGTGAAGTGCGCAGTTACCATGAGTGAATGACATGAGTGTTGTGAAGTGCGCAGTTACCATGAGTGGATGACATGAGTGTTGTGAGGTGCGCAGTTACCATGAGTGGATGACATGAGTGTTGTGAGGTGCGCAGTTACCATGAGTGAATGACATGAGCATTGTGAGGTGCGCAGTTACCATGAGTGAATGACATAAGTGTTGTGAAGTGCGCAGTTACCATGAGTGAATGACATGACTCATGTGTTGTGAAGTGCGCAGTTACCATGAGTGAATGACATGAGCATTGTGAGGTGCGCAGTTACCATGAGTGAATGACATGAGTGTTGTGAGGTGCGCAGTTACCCTGAGCGAATGAAATGAGCATTGTGAGGTGCGCAGTTACCATGAGTGAATGACATGAGGTTTGTGAGGTGCGCACTTGCCATGAGTGGATGACATGAGCGTTGTGAGGTGCGCAGTTACCATGAGTGGATGACATGAGCATTGTGAGATGCGCAGTTACCATGAGTGAATGACATGAGCATTGTGAGGTGCGCAGTTACCATGAGTGAATGACATGAGTGATGTGAGGTGCGCAGTTACCATGAGTGAATGACATGAGTGTTATGAGGTGCGCAGTTACCCTGAGCGAATGACATGAGCATTGTGAGGTGCGCAGCTACCATGAGTGAATGACATGAGCGTTGTGAGGTGCGCAGTTGCCATGAGTGAATGACATGAGCATTGTGAGGTGCGCAGTTACCATGAGTGAATGACATGAGTGTTGTGAGATGCGCAGTTACCATGAGTGAATGACATGAGCTTTGTGAGGTGCGCAGTTACCATGAGTGAATGACATGAGTGTTATGAGGTGCGCAGTTACCCTGAGCGAATGACATGAGCATTGTGAGGTGCGCAGTTACCATGAGTGAATGACATGAGCTTTGTGAGGTGCGCAGTTACCATGAGTGAATGACATGAGTGTTATGAGGTGCGCAGTTACCCTGAGCGAATGACATGAGCATTGTGAGGTGCGCAGTTACCATGAGTGAATGACATGAGCATTGTGAGGTGCGCAGTTACCATGAGTGAATGACATGAGTGTTGTGAGGTGCGCAGTTACCCTGAGCGAATGAAATGAGCATTGTGAGGTGTGCAGTTACCATGAGTGAATGACATGAGGTTTGTGAGGTGCGCACTTGCCATGAGTGGATGACATGAGCGTTGTGAGGTGCGCAGTTACCATGAGTGGATGACATGAGCATTGTGAGATGCGCAGTTACCATGAGTGAATGACATGAGCATTGTGAGGTGCGCAGTTACCATGAGTGAATGACATGAGTGATGTGAGGTGCGCAGTTACCATGAGTGAATGACATGAGTGTTATGAGGTGCGCAGTTACCCTGAGCGAATGACATGAGCATTGTGAGGTGCGCAGCTACCATGAGTGAATGACATGAGCGTTGTGAGGTGCGCAGTTGCCATGAGTGAATGACATGAGCATTGTGAGGTGCGCAGTTACCATGAGTGAATGACATGAGTGTTGTGAGATGCGCAGTTACCATGAGTGAATGACATGAGCTTTGTGAGGTGCGCAGTTACCATGAGTGAATGACATGAGTGTTATGAGGTGCGCAGTTACCCTGAGCGAATGACATGAGCATTGTGAGGTGCGCAGTTACCATGAGTGAATGACATGAGCATTGTGAGGTGCGCAGTTACCATGAGTGAATGACATGAGTGTTGTGAGGTGCGCACTTACCATGAGTGGATAACATGAGCGTTGTGAGATGCGCAGTTACCATGAGTGAATGACATGAGTGTTGTGAGGTGCGCAGTTACCATGAGTGGATGACATGAGCGCTTTGAAGTGTGCAGTTACCATGATTGGATGACATTAGGTTTGTGAGGTGCGCAGTTACCATGATTGGATGACATGAGGTTTGTGAGGTGCGCAGTTGCCATGAGTGGATGACATCAGTGTTATGAGGTGCGCAGTTACCGTGAGTGGATGACATCAGTGTTATGAGGTGCGCAGTTACCATGAGTGGATGACATCAGTGTTGTGAGGTGCGCAGTTACCGTGAGTGGATGACATCAGTGTTATGAGGTGCGCAGTTACCATGAGTGGATGACATCAGTGTTGTGAGGTGCGCAGTTACCATGAGTGGATGACATCAGTGTTGTGAGGTGCGCAGTTACCATGAGTGGATGACATCAGTGTTATGAGGTGCGCAGTTACCGTGAGTGGATGACATCAGTGTTATGAGGTGCGCAGTTACCATGAGTGGATGACATCAGTGTTGTGAGGTGCGCAGTTACCATGAGTGGATGACATCAGTGTTATGAGGTGCGCAGTTACCGTGAGTGGATGACATCAGTGTTATGAGGTGCGCAGTTACCATGAGTGGATGACATCAGTGTTGTGAGGTGCGCAGTTACCATGAGTGGATGTTATCAGCGTTGAGAGGTGCGCAGTTACATAGTCTCCCCTCTCCTACCCATCCAACCCATATTCTCCGCATTTCTACCCATCTAACCCATAGTCTCCCCACTGATACCCATCCAACCCATATTCTCCCGACTTCTACCTATAATCTCCCCACTCTTACCTATTCAAGCCATAATCTCCCCACTACTACCTCTCCAATCCCCTCCTTCCTATACCCGTGTTTCCCCCACCTTTCAACTCGCCCGTATCCTTAATCTATCCATCCCACAACCACCTCCACTCCCCCTCTATCCCGTCTCCCATCTTTCAATCTCCTGTGCCTTTCCATCCAACTCTCATGGCAGCCTACCGCACCTCACCATCAATTCCAGCAGCTTCAATTTCCACCTTTCCCTGTTAGTTGATCTCATTCAGTCAGATAACAGTCGAGACCAGGAATTTAAATTGACAAAAAAATTCAAACCGTCAGATAACTACAGCAGTTAAAAATAAATGAATGGTACAGTGTGAGAAGGGCAGTTTGTGGCACGTAGTATCGTATCTTGGAGAGGATCCCCACCGTTTTGGATACTTTTTTTTGTTATGTGTTGGATATGGGTGCTGAAATTTAGGTTGTTGTCGAGGTATAGGCCAAGGAATTTACCCTCATTATGTCTGCCAATTAGAGTGTTGTCGATCTTAATGTTAAGTTGCGCAACATCTGCTCTGCTACCAAACATAATATAGTAGGTTTTGCCAGTGTTAAGTGTAAGTTTATTGGCTGCCATCCAAGTCGATATTTTGAGCAGCTCCTCGTTAACAATGGTGTTGAGGGTGGCAAGATTAGGGTGGGAGATGACATAAGTCGTGTCGTCAGCAAAGAGAGTGGGTTTCAGGTGTTGGGATATGTTTGGAAGATCACTGATGTAGATGAGGAAGAGCAGGGGTCCAAGGACAATCATGGTAAACAATCAGGAAACGGGCTGGACTCGACCTGTGGTCAGTTGTAAAAATACGTAGTTAACACGCCACTGCACTATGCCGGCCTAATGAGGGACTTGAGCTAGATCTTGTCCCAATCATGTTAATCAGACTCGTTCATGCTAATCTCCTAAGTGCATTGGAAATATACCTAGTTCAATAAATTTCATTAGGCCGGGATTGTGCAGTGGTAAGAATTAACTTAGTAATTATAAGACGGGTCGAGTCTAATCTATATCCTGAGTTTCTTTTAAAATGGTGTTATTACTATTTCTTGAATCGTTGGGCATTAAATATTTAGGAGACGAACTAGCCAAGAAGCAAGTTCGCCATAAGCGACACTAAAAATGTCTAGCCACAAGCAGCAACACTTAACAGAATGCTAGTTTTCATACCTACAAATTTCGAAGGCAAAACACCAAATATATTAACTTCAGTATGAGTTCGTCAGACTTTACCTCATATGTGCTGAGAAGTTTTAGTCTCTAAAAGACAAAGACAAACGGAAGAGACTGCAGATACGACAAAAAATTATACCAACCATTTGGTCTTTTTTTCCATTTGGTAACGCAGACTACAAAGTCTCATTAAAATCTTGAAAGGTACTGAACCAAATTGGTATACTCAGACATTAAGAATTATTTGAAACAATGAGTCAGTAACCCGATACAATGTTATGAAACACTTAGGCAAAAGGTGCAACACAAACACTAGAAAAGGATCACTGGAAAAGACTACCCACTGACTCAAGTGCAGAACAATACAGCCTTAAGAACAGGCTGGACAAGCACTTTACCAATATTGAATTTAACAATTTACTATACAAGGAGTTGATGTGCTCAGGTTGAATCCTGACATTAGCTCACGATCTATTCAGATCTTGGGTCATCAAGTATTTGGTGGTAGCAGGAGTAGTAGTAGTAGTAGTAGTCGTGGTAAAATTAGTAAGTGGTATTTGTAGTAGCTCATGTACCAAATATTCTTCTACTTCTATTAAGTATCCACATGCCTTTATCTAAACTTCATACAAATTGCTCACCTACATTTTCAAGACGGCAGTATGGCAAGAGTGTGAAGGAGAGAGAGATCGCGTTCTGCTGTATTATTCTAACCTCGACTATCCAGTCAAATTTAAAACGTAAGAAACCTAAGACGAATGTACTTCGATGGTCAGCAAGGATAAAGGTAATAATAAAGGTATTAATATTCTCATGGTGGGCGACTCACAAACTAGATGTACGAACCCTTCTGTCCGCAACATGGCTGTTCAGGTGAGACAGGGGAAGTGTTTCTCTGGAGGTGGTGGTGACGTAACCTGGCTGTAATTAGTCTTCAGAAAATAATTTCGAAATGGACAATGAAGTCTTCTACTGTTCTATTTCCTGTGCACTTCTACATATTCCATACCTTTCCCACCTTACCCTTACACCTCATCTTCCCCTACTCCCAATCTTTCCCCATCCTCTTAGCCACTCATTTCTCCTTCCCTCTCCTCGCCTCTTCCCCACCTTCTCGGCGGCTGGTGACGCTACCGAGATGTAAAAATTTATGGCTGATGCAAATTTGATGCATTATGGTAATGAGCAGTAAGAGTGCAGGGGTTCTTAAATGCCTTAATCTGTCTTCAGCTCCACAATACCTCGGCCCTAATGCTATTTACCTCCTGAGGAGAGACTAACGTTGTCTCGACCTCCCGTGTCCACTGAGCGTGCAGGCACACATTCAATACTTGATATAAATAATATCAAGGGTCAAAGAGTAAGTCATACCAGTTAATCGAAGTGTAAAGGTAGGGATAATGAGTTAGAAATACTCGAATAAATAATTGCACAACCACCAAACATCTTATTTATGTCTCCTTCCCTGCACCTCCTCCATCATCCATGCCCCTCATTCTTCCATTACTCATTAGTCTCCTTCCACCTAGCAATCATATTTACCCCCTCATCCTAGGAGTCTCCAACAATGTCTATTTCTTCCACATCCATCCCGAAGGTTATCTCTCTGCCCTCTCACCTCCCAAACCCTGAATCTCACTACCTCCACCGACCCCTCTCCCTCTTTCCTTTCTTCTTTTGTTTCCCTTTGACTATCCTGCCTACATCTCTCCCATCATCCATCTAACCCAACCCCACATATTTCCCCAGACCTTCCTTTCATTTGTGGCCCCTGAAGCCTCCTAACTACATACAACTGAAACTTTCCCCATTTTCCCCATCACGACCTTCCGTACTCTTCCCATCATATCTTGTACTCATCATGTCACTACTGCACCCCAAAGTCCAAATCCTAGAGGCAGGCTTGCAAGATCCTAACACCTCAGCTTCTACCGCCTACAGTAATCCCCACACCAAGTAACACCGCAAACAAGATTGGAAGAAACAGTAAGGAAAAAAGGGATCAGTGTGGTATACCATCGCAGACACTAACAAAAAGCGCTGAGCTAGACACAGAATACTGAAGAAATAACTGAACATTAGCCCGTGTGGGGACAAACCTCACGAGGGTAATAAATAAAATTCTCCCAGAGGTACCGGTAGCACATGGCAATAGACGAGGCAGAGTACAGTGGAGGAGATTCACTAATGATAAGAGAAAGCCCAGTAAGAGATCAGAAACGCTGATAAACATCGGAGAATTCAGAGACTATAGCATGAATATGAACAAATGGTTCAGAAAACCGACAAGTTAATAAGCGAGACTTGTGCAACATTTGGGAATCTTAATTCCAGAATAAAAAAAAAATACCCAAATATTGCAAGTGTCTCATTCATCAGCATGAATATGAATAACCGGAGGACCTAAAGTGATAACAGCGGATGGCACACTTTGTCCCTTTTCAGGGCCAAGTATAGGGTTATATACCGGAGGTAGGGTCGTGATGGAACCTACGCTGGAGCAGCAAATGTTCAGGGTTCGACAGGATGTGAGTGCCTGGATCTGTCCATAGGAATCGTAACTACGGGTCGAGCTTCTGCTGACTGAGACAGGGATCCACTCGCATCACATATGGACACACATATGGACACACATACCTGCATGTGGCATGTATGATGGAAGGTATCGCCGAAAAGTACGCTTGAATGGCACTTGTTGCAGACTCTTGGCTCTGTATGAAGCTTTGGCAAGATTTAGTATTGACTGGGATCTATAATCTTGAAGAGAATAAAATAACTTCAGGAACAAATCTTGCATTACAATTGAATGGAAGACAACAAAAATATGAAGTTCAACGATGAGAAATTTCAATTACTCAGATATGGTAAGCATGAGGAAATTAAATCTTCATCAGAGTACAAAACAAATTCTGGCCACAAAATAGAGCGAAACACCAACGTCAAAGACCTGGGAGTGATTATGTCGGAGGATCTCACCTTCAAGGACCATAACATTGTATCAATCGCATCTGCTAGAAAAATGACAGGATGGATAATGAGAATCTTCAAAACTAGGGAGGCCAAGCCCATGATGACACTCTTCAGGTCACTTGTTCTATCTAGGCTGGAATATTGCTGCACACTAACAGCACCTTTCAAGGCAGGTGAAATTGCCGACCTAGAAAATGTACAGAGAACTTTCACGGCGCGCATAACGGAGATAAAACACCTCAATTACTGGGAGCGCTTGAGGTTCCTAAACCTGTATTCCCTGGAACGCAGGAGGGAGAGATACATGATTATATACACCTGGAAAATCCTAGAGGGACTAGTACCGAACTTGCACACGAAAATCACTCACTACGAAAGCAAAAGACTTGGCAGACGATGCACCATCCCCCCAATGAAAAGCAGGGGTGTCACTAGCACGTTAAGAGACCATACAATAAGTGTCAGGGGCCCGAGACTGTTCAACTGCCTCCCAGCACACATAAGGGGGATTACCAACAGACCCCTGGCAGTCTTCAAGCTGGCACTGGACAAGCACCTAAAGTCACTTCCTGATCAGCCGGGCTGTGGCTCGTACGTTGGTTTGCGTGCAGCCAGCAGCAACAGCCTGGTTGATCAGGCTCTGATCCACCAGGAGGTCTGGTCACAGACCGGGCCGCGGGGGCGTTGACCCCCGGAACTCTCTCCAGGTAAACTCCAGGTAATTTTTTATTAGGCCATAATAACAGATGGCAAGAATGGGGAAGGGAAGAGCTAGGACAGGATAGAGCAGTGAAATAAATCAGGGAACGGATGGGATTTGAACCCATGGCAGTGGGCTAACCACTGGGCCAGCTGGCTCCAGCAAGATTCATCCAACGAGGTATATTTCTATACACCATAGGGAGGTTAGCATGGGCCACCATTGTGACCACAAATACACGGGAGCCCATGGTAACCTCCCTATGTTGTATAGAAATATACCTAGTTGGATGAATTTTATTAGAGGCAGCTGGTCCAATGGTTAACACATTGGCCTGTGAATTTTAGGACTCACTGTAGGTTCAAGTCCCACCCGTTCTGTCATTTGTTTGTACGTGTTATTACGATTTCGTGAGTCACAGCACAGTGAAGATCGTTACTGACCAACGGAGCGCTTTTTGTCACAGTGACGAATTTAGTTTCTACATTACTACATTACTCAGCTCTTCAGAGGTACAGTGAGTGCACAAGTTTATTGGAACGAAGCTGTGTTCTGCACAGGGACGCTGTACATTATATAGACCTGGATTTTCCTGAAGCTGGTAACAGCTCTTTTTCTTCCACTGTGTAGAAGTGTCAGTCATTATATGTAGATGTATTATATTTAATTCCACTTCATCTGAAGGACTTACCTAGCAGGTCGCTTTCGTGATCCCTCACGAAATCACGAAAGATCTTGGAATAGTACTATTTCTTATTGTGGTTGTAATTCAAACTAAAATAACACCTGTTTCCTGTGATTTATATACATATATATATATATATATATATATATATATATATATACATATATATATATATATATATTCTAGGAAGTAGGTTGGTAAACAGGAACCGCACAGGGAGGTACTACCGTCCTGCCAAGTGAGTGCAAAACGGAAACCTGTCATTGTTTTACATGATGGTAGGATTGCTGCTGTCCATTTTTCTGGCTCATAAACATGCAAGGTTTCAGGTACGTCTTGCTACTTCTACTTACACTTAGGTCACACTACACATACATGTACAAGCATATAAGTATATACACACCCCTCTGTATATATATACATACATATATATACATATATATATATATATATATACATATATATACATACATATATATATATATATACATATATATACATACATATATATATATATTCCACTCCTATTGTCTAGTCTAGCAGATGGATGCCAACCAGGAGGAAGCAAGCAGCCAGGGAAATGGCACGGTTGGCAATACTAGGAGAGGCAAGTGTCGGTCATGCTTACAGCTTCGTTGTCTCAACTAGAATGGTTTCCTCCGCAAACACGGTAGTTGCCCTGGTTCAGGATGTCCTCCAGTGGAAAGTGATGATCCAGAGCCACCTCAGGCACCTGAACCCTCTCCAACAGATTTCATCTCATCAGACAATCTCTTGGAAGCAATTAAAGCAACAGGTACGAGGACACTCACACATATTCCCAAAGCAGCCCGTCCACACGCAGCTGGGAAACTTACAGACCTCCTGAAAAAAGTAAACGATGGTTCCACTATCTTAAATGCTCCACCAACCATCAAGGCATGGCACAACTTGCTACTTTTTGGCAATGTCTGCTTAGCTGTGCCGGAAAGAAGGGGAAAGAGGCTAGCCTCAATGATAATTAAATCCTTAAGAGATTTTCCTAGAGTTGATAACCTCATTCGCCTTCCCCGTCAACACAAAAAAGGGAGAGGCAGAACCCCCACTCACTCTACTGACAGTGAAAAAGTCAGAGTCCAGGTGAGCAAGAAAATTGAAGAGGGCAACACAGTGGGGGCAATAAGAATTATTACCAGTGAAGATACAGTTGCTCCCAGGGATGCTGACACGGCTGAAGCACTTAGAGGAAAGCACCCTGCCAGGGAAACCAGTGGCACCAACAGTTCCAACACCTCTCTCCCCACTATGGAACCATTGATAGTGGAAGACTCAGACATTTACAAAGCAATAATGTCGTTCCCATCTGGCTCTGCTGGGGGTTACACTGGAATAAGGCCACAGCATTTAAAGGAAATGGTTAATCCAGTTATTGGGGGAATTGCAGAGACACTGCTTTCAGAGATCACAAGGTTCGTCAACAATTCCTTGGCTGGTCTGATTCCTGATGAAATTAGACCTTTCTTTTTTGGTGCAACACTTTGTGCACTTAAAAAGAAGGATGGAGGAATTCGGCCAATTGCAGTAGGCAACACCTTACGCCGCCTCGTATCCAAAGCTGCTGTCCGAAGTATTCGTGCACAGGCAGCCATGATGCTTCAACCAAACCAGCTTGGCTTTGGGGTCTCTCAAGGAAGTGAAGCAGCGGTTCATGCAACAAGGGCGTATATCAACAACCTGCCTGAGGACAATGCAGTGGTAAAATTAGATTTCAAGAATGCGTTCAATCTCCTGAAAAGAGACGTGGTATTAGCAGCAGTACAAGAACATTTCCCTGGTCTCTTCCCTTTTGTTTCAGCTGGGTATAGCAAGGAATCAATGCTTCTCTTTGGAGAGCATGAAATTACATCATCGGAGGGTGTCCAACAAGGAGATCCTCTTGCACCATTTCTCTTCTGTATAGCAGTTAGGGAAATCACAGTCAGACTGACCAGCGAGCTAAACATCTGGTTCCTAGATGATGGCACACTAGCAGGTACAAAAGAGTCCCTCCTACATGACCTTACACAGGTAATGACACGGGGACAGGAAATGGGTCTCATCCTGAATCCATCCAAATGTGAAATCATCTCAGTCAGTCAACAAGTGATAAATGCAGTGAGATCAAAACTACCAGGAGCAGCAGTCATTGCCCCCACAAATAGTGTCTTGCTAGGAGCACCTCTGGGAAGCAATGCCATTGACACAATTCTCAGGAAGAAATTGGAAGAGTTAAGGAGAATGGAACAACGAATAGGCAATCTGGACACCCACGATGCCTTGTACCTTCTCACAAAGTGCTTGAGTCTGCCCAGGTTGACATATTTCCTAAGATGTGCACCTTCATATGATAACCCTATACTGCACGAATATGACAGTATTCTGAGGCAGATTTTTACGAAAGTACTTAACCTTACTCTAGAAGACGGGCAGTGGAACTAAGCTACACTTCCAGTCAGACTAGGAGGCATTGGTGTCCGCAAGTCATCACAGATTGCGTTACCTGCTTTTCTGTCCTCGTGTATTGCATCCAGAGAGCTTGTAGCAGCGATTCTCCCTGAACATCTTAGGGACAAGATTGGAGTCCAGGACCAAAAATTCAATGACGGAGGTAATGATCTGGGATAATCTAACGGGCTCTGGAACCAGACCTGCTCCCCCCAACAACTACAAACAATCGCACTGGGATGGTCCAATAGTGGAAAATATTGCCTCAACAATGCTTCAGAGTGTGTCAGGGAAGGATAGAGCCCGCCTCCTGGCAGTGAGAGCCCCTCATGCTGGGGACTTTCTGTTGCCTGTTCCCAACTCCAGCCTTGGCACACGTCTCGACCCACAGACCATCCGCATCGGTGTTGCCCTTCGACTTGCCGCCCCTATTCTCGCCGAACACAGGTGTATTTGTGGCAGTGAAGCAGCAGACCGATTCGGGTACCATGGTCTTGTGTGCCGTAAATCCGAGGGAAAGATTGCAAGACATGAGGAGGTTAATAACATTATCAAGAGGAGCCTCACAACAGCTGGATGCCCAGCAGTAAGGGAGCCACCCCAACTATGCAGATATGATGGCAGCCAGAAGCGTCCAGATGGTATCACCCTTCAAGCCTGGACAGATGGGAAGCAGGTGGTGTGGGACTATACATGTGCATCTACCTTGGCTGATACCTATCTCCAATACACCAGGGAGGAAGGAGGGGCAGCTGCCAGTTTCAGGGAGTCCCAAAAATCTAGAAAATATGGAGAACTTGCCCATCATTATATGTTTGTTCCCATAGGCTCAGAGACCCTTGGCTCATGGGGAAAGAGTGCATCTAAATTCCTTAAGGAGCTGGGAAAAAGACTCATCAGGGTAACTAGGGATCCCAGGGCAGCTAGTTTTCTGTTCCAGCGGCTCAGTGCGGCTGTTCAAAGGGGTAATGCCTGCTGTATTTTGGGCACACGCCCCAGCTCTGAGGAGCTGGATGAGATTTTCGCCTTATAATCGGTGATACACACGTAACAACATGTACCGTATATGCCACCTTTATATCAACAATGTATCTCTTAAATCTTCTGTACCATATTATGTAATAAAATATTCCTATTAGTAAAAAAAATATATATATCAAAAGATGGGGTGGTAGGGGAAGTGGAATATTCAAACGGCTTCAGGAAGAAATCCAAATATTCTTCCTTGAAGCCTTTTTATCCACTTCTCCGAGGCTATGGGTCCCACAATTTACACCAGAGGTGGATCAAGTTTATAGCAACAAAAGCGAGCGGGAGCTTTGTGTACTTGTTTTATACAAGTACAGAACGAAGCTCAAGCATGTTTGGTGTTATTAGGGGAGTCTTAGTAACAAACTATAAGCCAGCTACCAAAGGCTCATTATGAAGTCATCGAACAAACATTTTCAGTAAGAGTCAATTTGCATCAAGCGGCGTCACCGCCATCCAAAAGCCCCATAAAGGGGTACCAACAGCTAGCCTTACAATGCGATAATATTAAACTAAGTACCGCATATGATTTGAAATATTTGTAGAAATGGCCAAATTAGTGGCCACATTTGCATAAATGGTAAAATTTATTTATGGCCACAAAGTTCAAAAAATGGCCAATTTTAAAAACTTTGGCCACGAAATGGCCAATCTGGCAATTCCATAGCCAGATTGGCCATTTCATGGCCCTGCTTCCAGTACTGCCCCACACACAACTCTCCTGCCCCTGTCCTGCCTGGCTACTCTTCACGACTAATACACATCTGGTTTCAGAACAAAACCCGTAAACTGACATTATATATGGAGCTTTTTCTATACACATATTTTCTACAATACTCTGCATAAAAGGTGTATTAAGACAGAGAGGACTGACGTTATACAATAACTAGTTTAACGCACATTGCAGTTTATATAAATCAAGGATGACACAGAGTACGGTGTATATCGATCACCGTAAGTAAATTTTATTGAGGTATACACAAATACAGTTACATTGATTATATTATACATAACAGCATATATATATAGAGAACCTAGGATAACCCAAAAAAGCCAGACAAAGTCACTTATTACCATTGTTGTATATGCTGTAGATCGGAGGTGACACAGTATGGTGAGTGTACAGTGTATAACAGATAAAACACTGAATAGTTTAAATAGATCAGTGTAGGGACAGTGTGGAAAGGGAGGATAACCACACAGTGTAGTGAATATAAATCAGCAAAGACACAAATACAGTGTGGAGCATTTAGATCAACAAGAGATGGACAATGCTGTATGTACTGTGTGTATTACACTACGTCAATACACATGTGTTGTGATACTCAGGGCGGACAATACGACACCTCAGTCCTGGGAGGCGCCACATCTACACTGAGGTGCCGAGTGTAAGCAAGCAAGCACGCAAGAAAGTAAATAAGAAAGTACGCAAGGAAATAATTAAAAAAATAAGTAAGCAAGCACGCATGCAAGCAAGCAAATAAGCAAATAAACAAGCCATTAATTAAGTACGTAAATTAATATATTTACGTAGAAGTATACTTATAAGTACAATAATCATACACAGTAACACACGATAATCCAAAAAAGTCAAAGTTACTTATTTCAATTGTGATCCAGTTATATCTTATTATTTAAAGCCTGGCTGTAAGATACAGTAGATATCAGTCATCAATATAACCTTAGAAGTTAAATCAGTTAAGTAAGTCAACTGTGGGAATATAAGCTACAGTGAGTAACTGTCTCGACGGACGTGAGGAAGCTAAGATATTGTGTTGAAGGCCACTCAACAATGCCACTAACTCACGGTAGCCACACAGTGTAGTGTATGTAGTAGGCCAGGGTAGCCACACAGTGTAGTGTATGTAGTAGGCCAGGGTAGTGTATATATAGTATACCTGGGTAGTCACACAGTGTAACGCATATAGTTAGTCAGGGTAGCCACACAGTGTAGTGTATATATTAGGCCAGGGCAGCCACACAGTGTAGTGTATACAGAGTATACATGGGTAGCCACACAGTGTAGTGTATATATTAGGCCAGGGTAGCCACACAGTATAGTGTATATATTAGGCCAGGGTAGCCACACAGTGTAGTGTATATATTAGGCCAGGGTAGCCACACAGTGTAGTGTATATAGTAAGTCAGGGTAGCCACACAGTGTAGTGTATATAGTAAGTCAGGGTAGCCACACAGTGTAGTGTATATATTAAGTCAGAGTAGCCACGCTGCAGTATACATGAATATAACAAAGACAACAATAAATTAACTATTAAATATTGTATAATAGGTTGAAATACATTATAAAATCTCCTTGATATTAAATGTAAGCATAGAAAGACACGTCTGGCAGCGGGGATACACCAACCTGGATTATTACGTTAAAAACACAACGTTATTATATATGTTATAAAGAAGTGATACAGTGGAAGATATCATTTGTAAGTAATAATTATACTAAAAACTGTAAATAATTTATTAATGCAACTCAAATCAGTACGATTATTTATGGACCTGGAAATCATATTTATACTTCACAATATAATTGCATATCCTTGTCATACGTAATATAATGGAATATAGACTTTAATGTAATTTGATGATATATTTAATTAAATGCTGTACGATATTATGGCAAGTGTAACACTCACATCCGTTGGCAGCCTCCAAGGCCATCACTGTTCCTTAGTGTATGTCGTAGTATCCAGCGTCATCACTACACTTCGTTTCAACATCTAAATCACTGCCGTGTGCTGTACAGTGAAATCCTTAAAGAAACTAATTCACTAATAGAAGTAGAGTTTTGATAGAGGTTAAGTGAAGAGGCAGCGCCTTGCCCAGCCCGTCCTACCTTGCCCAGTCCGTCCTACCTTGCCCAGCCCGTCCTACCTTGCCCAGCCCGCCCTACCTTGCTCAGCCCGTCCTACCTTGCCCAGCCCATCCTACAGGACAACAAAGTGTGGAAATTGTTAGTGTACGGTTACCTACTCTTCTTTAAATTCACAACTATTTTTAGAAACAAACACTGATACCGTTGAGTGAGAAACTCGCTGCTGGGTAACTATGGAAGGTACAGTAAGATGTACATATGTTGCTCGCTTTAACACTTTAACACAGTGGCTTCATTAGTTCAGTATCTAATCCATAGCCATAACCTGCTTCCACCTGTGGATTTGTCCAAGGTGACACCACCTACGACTGCTTCACTTCACTTCTCTACACTTCTTCGCGCATATGATGTATTCTTATCAATATTCATGGACTGATTACATATACTCGAGGCTGAGGGACTGACAACCTCAATCTCCTTCTGACCTTCACTATTCATCTTAGTACAGGACTGATGAAGCCACTGTGTGGCGAAACGTTTGCATAATAAAGATAACCAAGTGTTCCACATCTGTCTAATTTATCATGACTTCCATAATGTGTTCCTTCATGACTGCCATAATGTGTTCCTTCATGACTGCCATAATGTGTTCCTTCATGACTGCCATAATGTGTTCCTTCATGACTGCCATAATGTGTTCCTTCATGACTGCCATAATGTGTTCCTTCATGACTGCCATAATGTGTTCCTTCATGACTGCCATAATGTGTTCCTTCATGACTGCCATAATGTGTTCCTTCATGACTGCCATAATGTGTTCCTTCATGACTGCCATAATGTGTTCCTTCATGACTGCCATAATGTGTTCCTTCATGACTGCCATAATGTGTTCCTTCATGACTGCCATAATGTGTTCCTTCATGACTGCCATAATGTGTTCCTTCATGACTGCCATAATGTGTTCCTTCATGACTGCCATAATGTGTTCCTTCATGACTGCCATAATGTGTTCCTTCATGACTGCCATAATGTGTTCCTTCATGACTGCCATAATGTGTTCCTTCATGACTGCCATAATGTGTTCCTTCATGACTGCCATAATATGTTCCTTCATGACTGCCATAATGTGTTCCTTCATGACTGCCATAATGTGTTCCTTCATGACTGCCATAATGTGTTCCTTCATGACTGCCATAATATGTTCCTTCATGACTGCCATTGTAGAAAATACTGTATATTTTCCAAAAATACAGTGTATTTTGTATGTAAATTGATGGAATATATTGTAGATAATAAAAATTAATTTGTAAATAAATAAAGAAGCAGCGAAATGGGTGAGCGTCGCTGGGGAAGAGACAAAATTGTTTTGAACTGGGCTGAAGGCACGCAAGTGAAATGTGCATAAATTTCGTCGCTCTGGAGGTTAAATTGTGGTTGAAACCTCCCAAATAGGAGCAGAAATTTTTGGATTTGCAGTCCTGCATAACGTGAGCATTAGGCGAGTGGACAGGACAGTCCAGGAACCCCAGCTAAGTCGATGTCTATTTATGTTGAAATTCTGGCCAGTATTTTCTTCATAATTTAGGCAGGAGGTTTGTAAATGATACACCAAATAATCTCCACACAAATTGGAGAGTCTTATTATAAATTCGCCTTCAATGTATATGTATTCACATTTTAAGTTTAATATACAGTCCACATATTTATATTAATGTTTTTACCAGAATTCCTGGTGATGTATATTTCATTTGAAATTAATATAGGTCCAGAGTGACTTGTGGAGAGATAGATTGTAGTAGGTAACGAAGGGGGACATTTTTTGCGACCTAAGTGTCCTAAAATTCCTACTTGTCTCTGTAACCTTGGCAAAGAATAATTATCTTTACCATTTACTGGTATGTATCTTATGAGTTACATTCAGGTAAATTTAATTTTCCACAGCCATAATGTGTTCCTTCATGACTGCCATAATGCATTCCTTCATGACTGCCATAATGTGTTCCTTCATGCCTGCCATAATGTATCATGGCTGCCATAATATCTTCCTTCATAACTGTGGAAAATTGCATTTATCTGAATGTAACTAATTATGTACATAACAGTAAATGATAACAAAGATAATTATTATTATCAATGTTACATAGACAAGTAGGAATTTGGGACACCTAGGTCGCAAAAATGTCCCCCTTCGATACCTACCACTGTCATAACCACAAGTTGCTCTGGACCTATTAATTAAACGAAATATACATACACCAGGAATACTGGTAAATATATAAATTTGTGGACTGTATATTAAAAATAATAAACGGTTATATATATACACAATTACATAACAGAAGGAAAATATATCTTAATATCACTCACCAATTTGACTGGAGATTAATGTGTATCATACTCAGAAAACCTCACTCTAACTAAATCTATGAAAATAATGCTGGCCAGAATTATACACAAATCTAGAGAGCTTATCTGAGGTTCCTGGAGCTGTCTTGTCCAGTCGTCTGATATCTCAAGTTATGCAGGAATGCACATCCACCAATTTCGCCTCCTATTTGAGAGGTGTCAACACAATTTTAACCTCTAGAGCACGAAAAATTCTTCCCATTACACCAACGTTGTATCCAATTCAAAACCAAGATGGCTAGTCTTGTCTGCGCAGACGCAGGCTTTCCGTTTTCTATGACATATTATTAAATACAGTATGGCCATCTTACTGAATTTCTGGAAAATATATACAGTATTTTCCACACTGCGGCCGGCCGGAGTTCGTTGCTAAATGACTCAAATTGCTCATTTGACAATGGTGGAGGACCTGGGTACATATAGGATCTGGCATCCATACGGCGACATATTACACAAGATTTAATCACCCTTTTTACACTTTGCCGTCCTTGTGGAATTCAAAAAGTTTCCCTAATACAATTTAAGGGATCTTGTACCCCACCATGCATTACATTTTTATGGGCATTTAGAACAATTAAATTTGTTAGATGATGAGTTTTGGGCAGTAAGATAGGGTGTTTAGCATAATCACCCAATTCAGCATTTTGTAACCTACCTCTGCACCTAATTACATTGTTCTCTAAATACAGCCCCAATTTCTCTATTATGGAACCTTTCACAATTTTTCTTTCCATCATCAATTTAATCTCATTTCCATAGATTTCTTCTTGTACCCTCTTTATCCAATATTCAAGAGGATGTGAAAACTTATATGAAATATTCATCTTGTTTAGAAATTTAAACAACAACTTAGTTACATTGATTAGTTTGGGTAAAGAAGAATACCTATTTATATCAATGGCTAAGGAAGGACAAACTATTGGAGCGGTGTTCACAGTAATTTCAACAGGAGCAACATACGCCTTTTGTACAGGCCAATTAGCTTTATCAACCAGCTCGGTCCTTTAAACCATGATACAGCATTTACAAATTTAGCATAAGGTAAACCTCGAGACAAGAAATCAGCTGGATTCTCCTCACCAGGTATATGATTAAATGTTAACATATGCTGACCCAAACTATTATACTTCTCTTGCATCTGATTAATTTCAGCGACTCTGTTTTGTACGTACACAATTTTACTGTTTCCATTACGAATCCATTGTAAGGATACCTCATTATCAGACCAAATTACAGTGTCGCTAATATTTATCTCCTGCAACTTATTTCTTATATAATTAGCTAATTTGACACCTACATAAATGGCTGTTAATTCCAACTGAGGTAAGGTACGTGATTTAATTGGAGACACTTTAGCCTTAGACATAACAAGAGAAATAACACTATTACATTGAAGGTAAGCAACTGCTCCATATGCCAATTTTGAAGCATCACAAAAAATGTGGAGTACATTTTTCCCATTTGGATTGGCCACCTGGCGTGGGAACTCCAACATTGGAATTTTTTCATAATCACCAATTAATTCATCCCACCTGTTAATGAATTCCTCAGGTAGAATTTCATCCCAAGCACATTTAAGTTTCCATGCTTCCTGAATTAATAATTTCCCTCTTATAGTAAGGGGTGACACTAAACCTAGTGGATCAAAACATTTGGAAACTTCAGCAAGCAAAACTCTCTTAGTTAATTTATTGGGCATACTGTAATTATTAGGTTTTAACATTAACAAATCTCTCTCAGTATCCCAAGTTAATCCCAAAACATTACTACATTTTGGCACTTCATCTCCAGGGTAATCTTTACTTATTTTGTCCTTTAATTTGGACGAATTACTATTCCATTCCCTCAGAGGCATATTTGCACCTTGCATTATTTTATTAGCCTCTCCATAAGTCATTAATAGTTCCTCTTCAGTTGACGTCACACCCAGGAAATTGTCCACATAAAATTGTTTGCTCATTACTTTACTCAATGGACTTCCCATACGTTTAAGGTGTGCATTTATCGTTGTTTGAAGTAGGAACGGACTGGATGTAGCACCAAATAATACGCTCCTGAAGCGAAAGGTTTTCAGAGGGCTAAGTGGGTCAATAGGATTCTCAGGCCATAAGAAGCGGGTACAATCCCTGTCAGCCTCTTGTAAACCCACTCTTAGGAAAGCTTTACTTACGTCAGCCGTAAAGGCATAATGCTTCACTCTGAAATTTAATAAGATATCTCCTAATTTTTCCGTCAACGAAGGACCTGTCATCAAACAGTCATTTAAACTAGGTACATTTTTGTTACTCCTGGCACTACAATTAAACACAATTCTTAGAGGAGTGGTCTTAGAATCCTTCTTCACTCCGTGATGTGGCAAATAGCGACCATAAATTTTGGCTTGCTCAGGAGGTACCTCTTCTATAAATTTATTAATTAACTGCTCAGCAATTATATCATTATAGGCAGTTAACAATTCTGGTGTCTTACTCAGTTCGCGGAGCTGAGCCTTTAATTGTCCATATGCCATTCTGTAATTAGTGGGCAATTCTGGATGGTTCAGTCTGCACGGAAGTCGTACCCAGTATTGTCCAGATTCAAATTTTACATCTTTCAGGTATTGCTCCTGAGTAAAAGAATCGTCTGGACTTTCTTCATTTACATTTATTCCAATGCTGTCTAATTCCCACAATTTATGCACTGGCTCAACACCATCCTCTATGGAAGAATTATACTGGGGTACGATTTCATGAGTAAGACACACAGTTATGGTATTTGTAGTTTCCTCTAGTCATGAATTATTATTACGAGGAATCCTACCATACATTACATGGCCTCCTGCAGTCTTCAAAAGGGTGACACCACATTTCTTTACCATACCCTTTACAAAGGAGGCATAATAGTCACTACCTATCAAAATATTTATTGGGCCTACAGAATCATCACTTACACCAGAAGGTGCTAAATTTACATTATGTGAAAGTCTTTCTGTAGCTTTACTAAGCCCTACTGTAGATATTTTCTCTGGAAGTCTGTCTACAATTACTGCATTAACACATTTTTTCTCATTGCCCAACCTGACAGTTACATAAACAGTGTCATACAATTGAGCTCTTTTATCTGAGAGAAAACCAGATAATTTTAGAGTTGTAGGATCTCCCATCTGTACTTTCATACCATCAAGACATTTACGTTTAATGAAAGTACGTTGGGATCCCTGGTCTAATAATGCAGTTACATTTTTTTATTTATGCCTTTTATCATCAATTTTTACCTGTAACACAGGTAAGGCTACTTCAGCAAAACCATCATTATTAACATTAGCAGCAATTTTTACATTAGCTACTGTTGTGTCAGGATTGTCAACATTATCATTATTATCAACATTATCATATAGACCTTTACACATGACTATATGGTGTCTTCCTTTGTGACATTGATAACAGAAGTTTAATTTGGCATAACAATCCTTTACATTGTGATTACCCAAACACCTGATACATCTGTCAAGTTCCTCCAATCTTTCAACTTTATCATTCCATGAATTGCATGCATTGCAATTCTTAGAAAAAAGAGTACCCTTGCAGAAAAGACAATCTCTCTTTTCTTTGACTGGTTTCCTATTAACTGGGATACTCTTAGGAGGGTACTTATTCTTCTTACCATGTGGAGAATCATTATTTCTGATTCCTGCTACTTGATATGCACCTATGCAACTCTTTTTAGGAAATGAATTTTGATTATTACTATTGGTATAATTTTTCCCTTTATGAAACTTGACAGATACCTCAGAATTATTATGTGTTGCATCTTTAAAATGAGTTGGTTGGCTGGTCTGCAACTGAACAATTAATTCTTGTAGACCTAGTCTTATTTCCTCCAGACCAAAATAACTTTTGTGATATTTATTCGAGAGCAATTCAAGTGTTTTACAGCTTAATTTATTCTGTACCATGGCACTCAATAACCAGTCTGATTTCTTCAGATTATATTTATTACTTAATGTTTTGAGAGTGCTCTTCAGTTTAACTCTAAACTGCTGTAAACCTTTGTAAGTATGATCTGGAGATTTTAAATTAATAATGATATTCACTAGATCCAACCTACTTTGTTCTATATTACCATAAGTGACTTTCAACAAGTCAACTGCTTCCTTGTAAGAGTCATCTACATTGGGAAAGGCTTGTATGAGTATGTGAGCATCTCCTCTTACCTGTCCTTTGAGGTAAAATAATTTAGTTACACAGGCTAGGTCACTCCTGTCATGCACAGCTGCTTTAAAAATTTACCAAAATTCCTCCCAGTTTTCTCCAGGATTAAACACAGGTAAACATAGTTCTGGGAGTTTTGGCAAAGACATATTATTTGTTGAAGCAGACTGATTAACTGCCTGGTTTACACATTTTAATTTATTCAAGGCCTGACTTTTACAAGAAAGAATCTTTTCTTCTAATTCATAATACTGATTAATCATAAGATCTACTTCAGTCTCATCTACACAGTTTACTAACAAATCTCCTTCATATTTGTTGTAATATAATTTGTATGAATCATATCTATTACCTAAAGCATCTAAATACAATTTTAAATCATCAGTATTCACAGTTTCTTGATTCATTAATTCCAAACATTTATTGTATGCTTTTGTTACATGCCCCTTTCTAGCTTGCAGAGATGCTTTCTTTGCTCTATATTCCATATGTTTGTCTTCTACATTAATTTCCTCATTTTCAGCCATGATGCAATGTATTAAATTCAACTTAATAACATTGATTATGTACTAAATTATGCACTTTATAAAGGTAAATAGTACAACTTACCTTTAAATAAATTCTAGCTACTTGAGCTTAGCAATTACATGTATAATATAAATTTTAAATGTACATTAATACAAACTTGGCTCATCAAAATTAATATTATACAAATTAATAAATCCTTGCCAGAATTTGGCATAGCAAAATTAATATACACATTAATAATTAGCTACACATGGCTTATCAATTTCACATACACTGATATAAATCTTGGCCAAAATTGGCTTATTAAATTAATATTATACAAATATTAATCCTTGCCAGAATTTGGCATAGCAAAATTAATATTATACACAATATAATCTTTATCCACACTTGTCTTATCAATTACACATACACTGATATAAATCTTGGCCAGAATTGTCTTATCAAATTAGTATTATACAAATTAATATAAACTTAGCCAGAACTTGAGCTTAGCTTATCAAAATTAATATTGTAATTATTATAATCCACTACACATTAAGTAAATTTGTGAACTTAACATCCACCTCCTTCTGTTATTTCACATATAATTATTAAGTAATTAACTAATTAATGACTTCACTAATTACATCCGGTTCAAAGGACCAACGGGCAAATTAAATTTGGAAAATTGCATTTATCTGAATGTAACTAATTATGTACATAACAGTAAATGATAACAAAGATAATTATTATTTATCAATGTTACATAGACAAGTAGGAATTTGGGACACCTAGGTCGCAAAAATGTCCCCCTTCGATACCTACCACTGTCATAACCACAAGTTGCTCTGGACCTATTAATTAAATGAAATATACATACACCAGGAATACTGGTGTATGTATGTATATATAAATTTGTGGACTGTATATTAAAAATAATAAACGGTTATATATATACACAATTACATAACAGAAGGAAAATATATCTTAATATCACTCACCAATTTGACTGGAGATTAATGTGTATCATACTCAGAACCTCACTCTAACTAAATCTATGAAAATAATGCTGGCCAGAATTATACACAAATCTAGAGAGCTTATCTGAGGTTCCTGGAGCTGTCTTGTCCAGTCGTCTGATATCTCAAGTTATGCAGGAATGCACATCCACCAATTTCGCCTCCTATTTGAGAGGTGTCAACACAATTTTAACCTCTAGAGCACGAAAAATTCTTCCCATTACACCAACGTTGTATCCAATTCAAAACCAAGATGGCTAGTCTCGTCTGCGCAGACGCAGGCTTTCCGTTTTCTATGACATATTATTAAATACAGTATGGCCATCTATTTACATACAAATACCGAATTTCTGAAAAATATATACAGTATTTTCTACAATAACTGCCATAATGTCTTCATGACTGCCATAATGGCTACCTTCATGGTTACCATAATGTCTTCCTTCATGACTGCCATAAAGTGTTCCTTCATGACTATTATAATGACTTCCTTAATGACTGCCATAATGTGTTCCTTCATGATTGTCATAATGTGTTCCTTCATGACTGCCATAATGTCTTCCTTCATGACTACCATAATGCGTTCCTTCATGACTGCCATAATGTGTTCCTTCTTGACTGCCATGTGTTCCTTCATGACTGCCATAATGTGTTCCTTCATGACTGCCATAATGTCTTCCTTCATGACTACCATAATGCGTTCCTTCATGACTGCCATAATGTGTTCCTTCTTGACTGCCATGTGTTCCTTCATGACTGCCATAATGTGTTCCTTCATGACTGCCATAATGTGTTCCTTCATGACTGCCATAATGTGTTCCTTCATGACTGCCATAATATGTTCCTTCATGACTGCCATAATGTGTTCCTTCATGACTGCCATAATGTGTTCCTTCATGACTGCCATAATATGTTCCTTCATGACTGCCATAATGTGTTCCTTCATGACTGCCATAATATGTTCCTTCATGACTGCCATAATGTGTTCCTTCATGACTGCCATAATGTGTTCCTTCATGACTGCCATAATGTGTTCCTTCATGAGTGCCATAATGTGTTCCTTCATGACTGCCATAATGTGTTCCTTCATGACTGCCATAATGTGTTCCTTCATGACTGCCATAATGTGTTCCTTCATGACTGCCATAATGTGTTCCTTCATGACTGCCATAATGTGTTCCTTCATGACTGCCATAATGTGTTCCTTCATGACTGCCATAATGTGTTCCTTCATGACTGCCATAATGTGTTCCTTCATGACTGCCATAATGTGTTCCTTCATGACTGCCATAATGTGTTCCTTCATGACTGCCATAATGTGTTCCTTCATGACTGCCATAATGTGTTCCTTCATGACTGCCATAATGTGTTCCTTCATGACTGCCATAATGTGTTCCTTCATGACTGCCATAATGTGTTCCTTCATGACTGCCATAATGTGTTCCTTCATGAGTGCCATAATGTGTTCCTTCATGACTGCCATAATGTGTTCCTTCATGACTGCCATAATATGTTCCTTCATGACTGCCATAATGTGTTCCTTCATGAGTGCCATAATGTGTTCCTTCATGACTGCCATAATGTGTTCCTTCATGACTGCCATAATATGTTCCTTCATGACTGCCATAATGTGTTCCTTCATGACTGCCATAATATGTTCCTTCATGACTGCCATAATGTGTTCCTTCATGACTGCCATAAATAATATCACTATTTAGTCAACAGAATTATTTACATGACAGCTTTGATTTACAAAAATGAGATGTTATATGCGCAAAACCGAAGGTACGATAAATGTACATTTTATATATATCAGACCATAGAAACCAACCCATTGTTTGCCAGGTTTATGGTACCATGATTACCAGAGACGGAAGTTCATCTCTTTACCATTTCTTACTTCGAGTCACCGAGCGAAAAGAACTATGGCAAACTCGACCCAGGTTTCTCGCTGTGTCACCATCTGAAAAAGACCCAGGCCGGGACAGAGGCGGTGAACCTAGTACTGCTACTCCTACTAGCTCAGCCCAGAACTAGCAAGCACTGGGTTCTCTACCTCCATTTGATGAGTTGTGTGCTCATCACAGAACTTACAAAAGTCGTGTTATCACGGGGCAGGTTCGGTCGTAGCTATGACACGGGCGTCCTAAAACTCACTGGCCAGTGTGTTATCTACTGTCATGTCAGTAAGATTTCACAAGTATTTAGTTACACTGAATAACCCACAATGTATGAATTAGATTGTCTAATTTTCATTTTAGTATATTTTTGAGCTCATTACAAACTCTTCTAATTTTATTATAACAAAAGTACAACATTTGTTTTCAATCTAATGAAACAAATTCATTAAAAAAAAATTTTTTTTTGCTTCTGTATATTTTACATGTCTTATTTTCTTCTAGTTTAGTAATTTCAATACGATTCTGAAGAATAATTCTCATGAAATTATCAAAGGAGCGATTTTTTATGTCAAGAGATTTAGGCAGAACTTGTTCATACAGACATTTTATTAAATAAGTCGAATGTTAAGCTCGTGATTTGATCAGTGAAGAAATAAGTGGGTAACAGAGACAATAAAATTAGGAAAGTTACCGTGAATATTCTGAAAGTTCGTGTGGTATTTGATGCAATAAGAATGAAATATGTTTGATCATTTTTATAATTATGAATTAAATAATGGTAATGAATTAAAAAATTAACTAAAATGAAAACTAAAAACAGTAACTGGACTAAAGATGCTAATAATAAATTTGTAATTAACTTGTTAGTTGAAACATTTGATAAAAATACAACAGCTGCTCCGGGTTTTGGTGCAAATTTTGCAACTTCTAAAAAAGTGAATAATGGAGAAATTACAAAAGCTTATTGTAACATGGAAAAATCCACTGATTTATCCAGTGATGAAATTAATATAAGTAAGAAAATGTTTAATAGCTCTATGATGAAAAAATATTCCCAATTGTCCTTAAACATTTTTTTAAGTTTTATGAAAATATTATTAATAATAAAAAAAATTACATATTACTAAACAGACAAAATAAATACAATAATAATTTTGAAAGAAACTAATTACCAAGGTAGAGTGAATATATTTTAAATGATACTGAATCTTATTCCAAACTTAGAAAGAATCACAGAGATTTAGTTAACAGTAACTTTAATTAAACAATAAAATGACTAGAGAAAGAGGAAGAGAAAGGAATTGAAAAATTCATGAGAGTTAATCCATCTTTACCATAAATGTATGGGTTAATAAAACCACAAAACCAGGTAATCCAGCCAGAACTATTGTTAGCTTCATAGATTCAATTTCCTATAAATTGTTCAAAATGGCTATTAGAAATGTTGATCCCCAATTGCTGGCCAATTTTCTAACATTTGTGAGAAATTACCTGCATGAGGTTCACGTGTATACACCTGAATTATTACATGCAAATAATTTGGGGGACATAAGTGGTATTTTATCACAGTAGGTCACTGGACTGTCACTCCCTCGATGCCCACTCCTTCACCACTCCCACACGACGCTTCACCTAACATTAAATTAATAATTATCATTAATAAAAGAGCAACTCTGGTAAATTAAATTTATGTGGATTGTATGAAACTTTGGTTTGTCGGGTCCACAGAATATAACTATTGATACATTGACCTCTTCACTTTCGGGCCGAGAGGTTGTGCTTTGCCTTTGCTCCTGCATTCGTCTAACACCATTGATGGAGGACGGACGTTGGCTGCTGCACTCGCTACAGTTGATAGCACTGAGCGATTTTCGCAAGTTGGCGCAGACTACCAGGAGGAGGATAAACACTGTGTATTGAGGTGTTGAAAGGCGCGGTTTATAACATCAATGCGTCAGTTATGCTGCCTGCCATCCCAAGAGATACCTACTGCATCAACAACAATGATCTGTATGGAATTGCCTTGAATGAAGCTACAAGAATCTTTGTGAAATTCGTGACGGCTGCTGTATATGACAAGATGATGGAAAAGTACCAGGATGTGTGTGTATGCTGGTTAACCCTAGTTTAGAAGTACGAATGAGGGACGTATCCAAGTATTATACTTGGGTAAAGTTACGGAATGTCCCATTTGAGGCAGATGAGGAAGACATAAAAGCAACTTTCGAAGAGTTTGGTGTTATACATCAAGCAACAGTTGGAAGGTGGTCTGAGGGAATGTATGCTGGACTGCGTGAGGGATCCTTTACCCTTAAGATGTCTTTGTGCAAAACAATACCATCATATGTGACATTAGTGACTTTAAAACTCAGGTATATGTTACATATCCAGGGCAGAGAAGAACATGCAGACTGTGTGGAGCGTATGATCATATGGCTGCGATGTGTCCTCGACGATCGTCACTTGAGACACATGGAGAAGGGAAAGGAATGGAGAAGGAGAGAGAGGTGACGACCCAGTCAACACGGGAGCATCCTCGGGCCCACAGGGCATAGAGTGAAATCGTGGAGGACAATCCGGTGGAATGTGTAACATTACCGGAGGTCTCTCAGGTGATTGAGAACATGCGTATAGAGGATGAGGTGAGACAAGTGAAATTGGGTAGTGAAGTTTTGGCCACAATAGACACTGTTATACAGGGATTCTTGGAGGATCAGAATAGAGACGGAACACTACGTATGGTGTCGGATGGGAAATCTGTAGATACGGGTGGAATTCATGAGGAGGGTAACGTGGGTGGTGGGGATGGGCAACCACAGAGGATTTGTGAGGCTGTGGTTGAAGTGCATAAGGTTGAAAGTGCAGATGAGGGTATGCACATAGTTGAGGCATCACGAAAGAGAGAGGCAGGTGCTTCTGACAGTGATGATGTTCTGACACCTGCGCAAAGATCTGGTAAGAAACACTCAGTGGATGTTCCAAAAAAAGTATCAGGGGAGGAAGGGGCAGGGGAAAGGTGAGGCAAGGAAAGGGCATTGTGAAAAGTATACTGTGCAAAAACATAAGGACCCCTATGGGCATCAGTCGATTGGTAAGCCTCTGATAGCATTTTTAAGTGCCTAATGTTAAATGTAAATGGCCTAAGGGCCGATGTAAAGCGCAGGATCTTTAGTAAATTTTTAAAGAGACATGGAATACAGATCATATTTTTACAAGAGCATAATTTTAAGTATGGAAGGGATTTGTTGATAGATGAGTATAAGGTTTATGCTTAAGGGGGGTGCTGCTGTATTAAGAGCTGAGGCCAATTCTTTTCAACTGTTACATTGGGAAGAAGGGGGAGATGGGAGAGTAGTGAGGGTGGATGGGACATGGGGTGGGGTTCGTGTGTGTTTTGTGAGTGTGTACATGCCGGCAAACAGCAATAGAGGATTTTGTTCAGGACACACCACTTTATCATATGAGGGGGTTACCAGTTTATACATTATTTGGAGGGGATTGGAATAGTGTGATACGTAGGAAGGATGTGGAGCCACGGGGAGCTGGGTGTGTGTTGGGAGTCCTACGGGATGTATTAGGGGGAGTTGGATTAGTGGATGTAGTTAGTGGGGAGGGGTGGGTGGTGGAGCATACTTATGTGAAGAGTGGTTATGCTGCATGCTTGGATCGCATTTATGTCTCTCCTGGGACACAAGTTAATAATATGGAAACTGTAAATGTTGAATTTTTGGATCATAGAGGGGTGGTTGTGGACGTGGGCTGGGGTGAGTTGCCGAAACGTTTTATGAGTTATTGGAAAATAATGTGAGCTTGTTAGAGGATATGGAGGATGGACTTAGTTTTGTGGAATGGTGGAAAAATGAATGGAATAAAGGAAAGCTGGGAGGTGATATATTACTGTGGTGGGAGCAAATGTGCTAAACCGGGGATCCGTAGTTTTTATATGAGGAAAGGAAGGGAGGTCGGACAATGGAAATATGGATTACAGAGGTATTTGGAGGGACAGTTAAAACAGTGTTATGAAGGTTGTCGTGGAGTATATCCGGTTTCAGAGATTGAGGGTATAGGTAGGGGTGGTAGTAGTAGTAGCAGTAGTACAAGAATTGTATATAATACCGACAAGGTGAAATTAAGACACATGCGCAACACCCGGGCATCCCTATCGTAGACGTTTCGCCATCCAGCCAGCCACTGGATGGCGAAACGTCCACAACAAAGACAACCAGATGCCGCACATGTGTCTTAATTTCATCAGTAGTTGTAATAGTAGTAGTAGTAGTAGAAGAGGTAGTAGTAGTGGTAGTGGTAGAAGTGGGAAATAAGGAGGACGAGCCAGTCAAATACAAAGGAAGGGGAGGACTGCAAGAGAGCTAGGTGCCCACTGAGGGAGAGCAAGCGCACAGAGGTGCGTGAAAGGGGAAGTGGTGAAATAAATAAAGAAGGAACAGAACACGAGACAGAAGAGAGAAAGACAACCCAGAGGAGAAAAGGAAAGAGGAAAGGGGAAGAGGGAGAAGAAGAAAAAGAAAAAGAAAAAATGAGGAGTCAGGTTAAGTCACGGGTGTTCTGAAGTTTGGAGCATTTTACAATGTAGTGGGAGAGGAAGGCATCTACAGAGACGAAGCCAGGGCTAAGGTTCATACAAGGAAAGTTGTGTATTAGAGAGGATTCAACTAGACGGCGACTTTCCTTGCATGAATCTTAGCCCTGGCTTCGTCTCTGTAGATGTCTTCCTCTCCCACTACATTGTAAAATGCTCCAAACTTCAGAGCACCCATGACTTAACCTGACTCCTCATTTTTTCTTTTTCTTTTTCTTTTTCTTCTCCCTCTTCCCCTTTCCTCTTTCCTGTTCTCCTCTGGGTTGTCTTTCTCTCTTCTGTCTCTTGTTTCTGTTCCTTCTTTATTTATTTCACCACTTTCCCTTTCACGCACCTCTTTGCGCTTGTTCTCCCTCAGTGGGCACCTAGCTCTCTTGCAGTGCTCCCCTTCCTTTGTATTTGACTGGCTCGTCCTCCTTATTTCCCACTTCTACCACTACCACTACTACTACCTCTTCTACTACTACTACTACTATTACAACTACTTATGAAATTAAGGCACATGTGCGGCGTCTGGTTGTCTTTGTTGTGGACGTTTCGCCATCCAGTGGCTGGCTGGATGGCGAAACGTCTACGATAGGGATGCCCGGGTGTTGCGCATGTGTCTTAATTTCACCTTGTCGGTATTATATACCATTCTTGTACTACTACTACTACCCCCACCTCTTCCTGCCTATATATAGCCGTCCTGCTCCATTGAGGGTATAAAGACGCAATTGCTGGAGATGCAGAATGCACGGTTTGATGGTGAAAGATTAAGGGGTGGGTTGGAGGATGTTTTACGGGGTGATAAGACATCAGCTTGCGTTCTGCGGCGATTAAAGATCCGGCAAAATATAATGAATATTTTAAAATTAGAGGTACATCAGGACGTGGGTGGGTACATAGTGGGACAGCGGTTAGTGACGACTGAAGGTATGAGTGGTTTTGCGGATGAATGGTTTGAAAGATATATATGAGAGGGGGTAATAGGAAGATGGGGGACTTGCATATTATGGAGGAAGGGATATCACGAATCCTGGAACCAGAAGACAGGGTGGAGATAGAGGGGCCTGCAAGTGAAGATGAGGTATTGAAGGCGTTACAGGGGATGAGTGTAAGGAAGATGCCAGGGATTGATGGCATTCCAAATGATTTTTATTTAAGTGACTGGGAGGTCTTGAAGGAATGTTTGGTGCGTTTGTTAAATGAAATGAGGGGATGCATGGGTATGACGCAACGAACAGGGGTGGTTGTCATGATTCTGAAGGGGAAGTGCAGAGGTTTATCCTTAATGTGCGGTGATTACAAATTGTTTGCAAGAGTTGGGAGAGTTATAGATAAGGGACAAATGGGTGTGCCGGAGCGGTCAATATTAGTGGACATGGGAGGATTAAGGATTTTATTGATTATTGTAGGACGAGTAGAGGGGGTGTACTTGCTTTGGATTGGAAAGCTGCTTATGATTGTGTAGAGCGAGAGACATTATGGATGATAATGAGGTGCATGGTTTAGGCGAGGAAATTGTCCGATTGGCGGAAACATTATACAAAGGCACAGTACTACAGGTGAAAATCAATGGACGTGTGGGCAAGGTAGTTAGTATAGGTAGGGGACTGAAACAGGGATACCCCATGTCTCAAATCCTATTTGCATGTCTACAAGATCCTTTATATAGGATGATTAATGTTGGGGTGGGTTAAGGAGGGGTACAGCAGCCGGGTGCTCCTGCTATAGTTGGGTATGTTGACGATACGACAGTTTTAGTTGGGGAAGAGGAAGGATTAAGGAATGTAGGTCAAATCGTTGAGATATTTAGTGGGGCAACAGGTATGCATCTTAATGGAGTTAAGTCTAAATTGTTAGAGGTTGGTTCATGGGTGGAAGGGAACTTGGGACAAAAGTATGGTTGGCAGGTAGTAGATCAAATTAAAGTCTGTGGAGTATTATACAGAAGGGCAGGGCAGGAAGCTAGAGAGACCAACTCCATAAGGGTTGGGCAAGGAGTATTAAGGAGATTGGGGGGAATACAGACGAGTGGGCTGACGATCCATCAGAGGGTCATAGCTAAATTGTGGCATGTGGCAGTGGTTTATCCGTTGATGAAGAATGATGTGAGGTTGGTGCAAAAGAAGGTGATGCGTTTTATTTGGGGATATGGTTATCACTGGCTTAAGCAGACATTGGGGAGGGGAGGATTAGGATTAATTCCACTGTGTAGTAGACTGAAAAGTATGTATGTGAAACATAGTTATATACGGCTGGGTGGGGATTGGGGTGTAAGGGTGAGTGAGGTTATGGATGATGTGCGGCAGTGGTGGGGGGGTAGGGAATTGGAGGAGTGTGTGTGTATGTTAAGATTTTTATTGAGGGTTAGTATACCGGGAAAAGTGTTGGTGCGAGTTTTGGGGAGGACTGTGAGGGGTAATGAGGTGATGGAGGGGAAAAGTGTCTTTCCTTTATATAATTGGGCAGGTATCTGGGGTGTGTTTCATAAGTTACGTTTAAAGTCAAGGGTGCTGGAAACTATTTACTGTACAGGTTTTTACATGGGATATTACCCACTAAAGTACGTTTGTATCAGATGAGAGTTGTGCAACCAACATGTGTTTTGTGTGGGGAGGCGGAGACTGCATATCATGTAGTGTACTTTTGTGAGGGTATCACAAGGGTAGGTTAATGGTATTGAAAGCATTGAGTTTGGACATAGAGGGAGTGGATGATAGTGTGAGAAGGGCAGTCATGTATTTAGTAATGGATTCTATTACTATATCGTGGGCTATGAGGGAGGTGGAGGGGGAAGTGCGAATACGGGCTTTAGCTGGGCATTTTTATAAAACAAAGTGTAGGAATGAGGTCGTGTATGGCAGGAGATGGAATATAGAATTTCCAGGTTAGAGGTATGAAAGTGCGTGGGTTGCGAGAATTAATGGAGTAATGGTTGAATAGGATTGGTCTCAGCCAGACGGGGGGGAAGATTAGTGTATTCCTGGCATAAATTTTAGATAGAAAACTCTCTTGATGGGGCAAAGCTTTAAATGTAGATGTACTCACCTATTTGTGGTTGCAGGGGTCGAGTCAGCTCCTGGCCCCGAGTGTTTTATCATGGGTGGTCATGGGGAAGCGAGGGGGAGCACCAAATTGGTTCGGCATTTTTATATTCTTATATATGTTAGCGGGCATGTAGGGCACTGCTATAAATCCTGTGGACATATTGTTAAATCATATGTCATGTGATATAATGTTTCAACTTTTGTACATACGTATATGTATATGTAAAAAAGTGAGTCTGTGAATATATCAGGAGTAATGTTACCATGGCTGATGACATTCTTAACTTTGAGCAGGATTTTGTGTTGGTCATAATAATAAGTTCAACCATGTGTTATTTTTCTTAATGTCAAATTGTAATGTGCACATAACAGTATGTATATTACACTATTGGAAAGATGTTTTTTGTCATCAAGATACTATGTCCTAGGGTTAAATTATGATGGTTATTTGTCTCTGTGTTCAATGAACAATGGTATGACGTTGTCCAATATGATGATCTGAGGTAAATGGGGGGGGGGTTAGTTGAACTGCCCCCCAAAAAAATATTTGCTATTGAAAGTGCTTAATTAATGTGTATATCGAGCATGGGGATGCGAGGAGGCATAATAAATTGATTCGGTACTTTTATAATCTTATGTAAGTTAATGGGCAAGTATGACACTGATATAATTGCTGTGAATATAAATTTTCATAAGTCATGTGATATTATGTTTCAACTTTCGTACTTATGTGTATATGTAATATGTGAGTCCGTGACTATATCATGTGTAATGATCTCACGATGACGGCATTCATAACTATATAAACGGTTTTTAGTGTTAGTCATAATACTAAGTTCAATCTTATGTTCATTTTCTAAATATCACTTGTCATGGTGGCATCATCTATGCATCTTATAGTAAAGAGGAAATTTTTTATTGTAAACAAGATACTGTGTTCAAGGTTAAAATTATGTTGGTTATTCGTTTCTGTGTTCACTGAACAATGGTATAATGTTGTGTAATATGATGATCTGGGGTGACGGGGGGGGGGGTTGTGGGGGTACTGGGGGGGTTGTGGGGGTACTGGGGGTTGTGGGGGTACTGGGGGGTTGTGGGGGTACTGGGGGGTTTGTGGGGGTACTGGGGGGTTGTGGGGGTACTGGGGGGGTTGTGGGGGTACTGCTCAAACCTATTTTATTACATGTACTTAATTGATGTGTATACTGCTGATAGGAAAGGGTAATGAGAACTGTTTTTAATTAGTATTGCTTGCACAGTTTTCCTTTGTTTTTGTATAAAGACATTTTACATGTATGAGGTGTGTGCAGTGTACTAAGTGATATATTATTGTAAATTGAAATGATATGATTGATGTCGGGTATAATATTGTGTAATCTTATTATTCACACACGTGTTGGCGGTTGTACTGAGTCATGTGAAGACGAATTTTTCTAAAGGCAATGTAACACTTGCAGTGTGTTTTGATTATGAGGTTATAATTGTTTTTGTATGTGAATTATCTGACACTATACTTTTATTTATTTATTGTAATGTGTGTTTTAAATAAAATAATAATAAAAAACTATTGATATATGCATGTAATACAATCGTGGAAAATACTGTATATATTTTCCAGAAATTCAGTATTTATATGTAAATAGATGGCCATACTGTATTTAATAATATTTATGTCATAGAAAACGGAAAGCCTACGTCTGCGCAGAGGGGACTCGCCATCTTGGTTTTGAATTGGATACAACGTTAGTTTAATGGGAAGGAATTTTCGTGCTCTACAGGTTAAAATTAGGCTGACACCTCTCAAATAGGAGGCGAAATTGTTGGACATGCATTCCTGCATAACTTGAGATATCAGACGAATGGACAAGACAGCTCCAGGAACCTCAGATAAGCTCTCTAGATTTGTGTATAGTTCTGGCCAGTGTTTTCATAAATTTAGTTAGTGAGGTTTTTCTGAGTATGATACAACTTAATATCCAGTCAAATTGGTGAGTGATATTATGATATATTTTCCTTCTGTTATGTAATTGTGTATATATATAACCGTTTTTTAATTTAATATACAGTCCACAAATTTATATATTTACCAGTATTCCTGGTGTATGTATATTTCATTTAATTAATAGGTCCAGAGCAACTTGTGGATATGACAGTGGTAGGTATCGAAGGGGGACATTTTTGCGACCTAGGTGTCCCAAATTCCTACTTGTCTAACTGATAAATAATGATTACCTATGCTCATTTATTGTTATGTTCATAATTATACATACAGATAAATGCAATTTTCCACAACAATAATGTTACAAGAAAAAAAATTGAATTGCCATTTACCAATTTATATTGTAGTTGGATCACACCTCACTGTCCACCTAACAAATAGAATCCTACACTGGCCAGCGAGAAGTCTAAATGAAAAGACAATGGTGTATAAACTTAGATGAGTGATGGCGTTGTCCCATTAATTTCCACCATCACCACTTAATTCTAGAGGCCCTGCAAATTTCCTGCCCCTATTCTTCAGCAGGAGACATTAATATGGGTTCCTATTACAAATTAGGGCCGAAACATCCCATTACGGCCTTGATGACGCCGGATTAAAAATTATTTTTTTTTTTATTTTATTTAAAATACAACACATAGCTTAACATAAAAACCCCTTAAACAAGGGTTGATACACATTTAATATAAACACATTTTGAAACAATCCCTCAGAACGTACAATAGCAAATAACAAACACAATATTAACAAACACAAGAGGTTACACAAATATACTAGAAAATATCGCTTGTGACAAAACATAACATTAAGAAAGATGGGCAATCTTAACCCTATGTACACAAGAACAACAACAAGAACATAACATGTAGGTGACCCCTGTAGCAGGTTCAATAATATAATTAAATCTATAATCCCTTCGGGTATACACTATTTACATAATATTACTGGGACATATTGCCAATGCACAATACAATACAATAAGAAGAATATTATGATAAATATATAAATATATCGGTTACTCACAACCAACACAAATAATCGATAAATGAAAGAACCTACATCACAATCTCATGATAAAACAAAGTACATACTCTTACTCACCTAACTCCCCAGTACATAAGTTCCCTACAGTCACACATACTCGCCTTACCACAAGTCTTACGAGTTAACCACAAAACTAGAAAAGCCATAAGCATTCCGCACTCATCTACAGGCTATACACATAATATAATATAGCAATAAAATGCTCAGTACAAACACATAAAACCCCGTTTGCCAGGCCATAGCCGAAAGGTACGTCAAGTACTTCAACAAAGAAAGAAGGCAGTAGACTCTGACATAAGACATCTATAACACATATAACTGCACCACCACATCCATTCACACAACCACATTTACCTCAACCACGCATTACACAGATACACACAGCAACACAGCCCTTGTGCATACCCAACCCAGGAGATAAGCCCGTTCCATCCCCTGAAATTCAATCCCCCCCCCCTTTCACAACGTTAACAATGCTCTCACACTCATACTACGGTACCCTGCTGAAAAAGCCTGGTCCCAGCGACTTCCATATATTTCCCGATTATAACACAACGTTCTATAAATGGTCCCCGCCAATACCCTTTTGCACACCTCCCAATCCCCATTCCCTCTCATCGCCCAGGATACAAAAACAAAATCCGCAATTATATACGTGATTGCACGTTGCACAGGCGCCTCGACGCCTCCCACGTCCAAACTTAACGCCCTCAATACTGATATCCCGCCTCCTCCCACTGTCCGCAGAACCTTACCCATCCATTCCCTGATACTCCCCAAATTATCACAAAAATACACTACATGAAACGCCGTCTCCTCATCCCTGCACACCCGACACGCGCCCTCCACCATCAACCCTCTTTCCTTAAGTGCAGCACCCGACGGCAGTATACCATGGAGAAAACGGAAAAATACCACTCGCACATTTGGACGCACGCGCATCAACCGTAATCTCTCCCATATATCCTTCCACGCATACATAGGGTAGATACTCTCAGCCTTCGCGACTACCGTCGCCCTTACAACACACTCTAAAACACCCACTCGAACTTTATTAGGGTCCCGTACATGCAGCAACGCCCGCAACACGTCTTCACACACCTTCATCTCCGACCCTCCCCACCACATTCGCACCTCTTCATGCAAGCCATTCACGCCCCTCCCTGCATGACCCCGCACACGGCGTAACCCCCACTTCAAATAAATACATTTGACTCTTAACCGTAAATCAATCAACCCCAATCCTCCTCTGTTGACCGGTAAAGTAACCACACTCCTACTCAACCATTCACACCCGGAACCCCGAAGAAAATGGAAAACCCTCTTTAACAGCCTCGTAACATCCGGACCTGCTAACGGATATACCGCAGCCACGTGCCAGACTTTACTGTATAACAACACATTCACAACAATCGCACGCTGATGTACTGTCAAATGAGTTGGTCTCAACCCATCCAATCGCCCCACCACTCGATCCACAACAAGTCCAGAATTAACCATCCTCGCCTCTCTCGCACTACTCATATACACTATTCCACACACTTTTATCCTGTCCACCATATTCCAACGTACATTCCTTCCCCAACTCTCTCTTCCCACCCAATCTCCTAAGACCAGTAATTTTGATTTTTCCACATTAACACTTAACACGGTAACCCCCGCAAAATTATCAATAACATCTCCAACCGCAAGTAAACTCTTCTGCATTCGCACGAGTATTGTCGTGTCATCCACGTACCCTATTATTCCCTGCTCTCCACTTCCTACTCCCCAATCCACCTCCATACACGCTTCCACCTTTCTATAGAAAGGGTCTGTTAAACAGGCAAACAACAATTGAGACAGGGGACAACCCTGCCTAATACCCCGACCCATGGATACCCACTCCCCTAACTTCCCATTTACCTGTACACACACTCCCACACCTGTATACAATGTCTCTGCCCAACGCACCACCTCCTCCCCAAAACCCTGCCTCCTTAATATGTACCACAACACCTCACGTTCTACACTATCATACGCCGCCTGCCAATCTAAGGCTAAGACACCCTCCTCCTGCTCCCCTCCTGACCCTTCCACAAAATTCTTTATAATACTATGCCCGTCATACATCGTCCTCCCAGATACACCATATTGTCCTCTCGCAACCACTCTATCCACCACACACTTCATCCTATTTCCTAAAATTTTTGCAAAAATCTTACAATCAGCACACAGCAATGATATCCTAAAGTCCCGCACCGTGTCTTGTCTCTTACCTTTTGGCACTAAAACCACAACCACAGTTCCTTGCAACCTGCCCATACTCCCCTCCCTTTTCATCGTATTCATTAGTTCTACTAAGAAGTACTTCAACACATTCCAATGGCTCACATAAAACTCGCAGAGCAAGCCATACAGACCTGGAGCCTTACCTCGTGCCATCCCCTCCAAAGCCCTCCACACCTCCCCTTCTTCAATATCCCCCCCCCAACGCCATGCGATCACTGCCACTTAGCACACAAGATACATTCTCCCCCAACCTCCCGAAAGCCTCCACATCCACCCCTACACTCAGTAAATTTTTGCCAAACCACCTATCCACGTAATCACTCATTGCCTCCGTTGTTCTTAACTCATGTCCCGCCCTATATCCACCTAAGTCCTCATGTACCACCAGCCTATCAATTTCCATAGCCATACGGCGCTGCCTCTGTCCCCATAACACACAGGCCAATGGGCGGTCACCCCACACCGCCTCTTCAATTCCACCCTGCACTCTCACCGCATCAAATCTGTCATTCTGCAAATCTCGAATCCTCCCTTTTAACAACTCGATTTCCTCCATGGGATACTGCCCTGCCTGCACGCCCCTCTCATAACAACTTTGCAACCTACCCTCGAAATACTGCTGCAACCCGTACGTCATCCAACCCTGGTACTTTCCCCATCGCACATAAAACCGCCGGATCCTCTCCTTAGCTACCCCATCCCACCACCCCAGCAAGTCACCCACATCCCTACCCTCTCCCCACAAATTCTCCCACATTGTCCTAAAATCTAACCCCGCCTCCTCCACCCCAAGAAGTCTCACATTTAACTTCCAATACCCTGGATACCTCTTGGGTAAGCTGGCCCAAGTCAAGTCCGTATAAACAGCTCTATGATCCTTGTATACAGCATCCACCATATGCACACACATCACCCGCACACTTCTCGTCACATATAACCTATCGAGCCTGGCCGCGTATCCCTGTCTATGAAACGTATGCTCAACCATTAGGTCCCCACCTCCAATAACATCCCTTAACCCCACGCCCAGCAAAAGATCCCTTAGGCTAACCAAAAAACACCCTGCCCCCCGTGGCTCCACATCCTTGATTAAAAATTATTAGACGATTTCACCACAAAAGCCAGAGCTCACACCTTCATGGCGTCTCCCGCTGTGTATCACTCCGCGGCCGCTGCACATCCTCCTTCTCACGAAATTTCTTGAAACGTCAAATCAGCATCACATTTTAATGCACAATTATTATATTACTGATATTTACACATGAATTTAGGAAAACTATAAAAAAATTCCACATTGTGGCTGGGTGGAGATTGTTGAAAAACGACTTAATTAACTGCAATTACCTTTGTACTCCACTTTGATTTGCATTTTTTTACATAAATTTATAATTAAATGTATATAAATTATAATTAAAGGATACATTACATATTTGCACAATTCAGCATACTACCTATCTATGCATTTAATTACATCAATTAAATACAGCTCTAATTTATCTATTTGAACCTTTTTACAACTCTTCCTTTTAACAACAATTTAATTTCCTCTCCATAGATTTCTTCTCGCACTCTCTGAACACAGTATTTCAGAGGCTGTGGAAAATTATATGAAATATTCATTTTGTTTATAAATTTCAACAGCAACAATGTTACATTAATTAGGGTAAGGAAGAATATCTATTAATATCAAAGGCTAATGAAGGACAAATTACTGGAGCGGTGATCACAGTAATTTCAACAGGTTCAGTATGAGCCTTTTGTAAAGGCCAATTAACTTTATTTACCAGCCAACTCGGTGCACTGAACCATGGTACAGTAATAGCTAAATGGCTAAAGCTCCCGCTTCACACACGGAGGGCCCGGGTTCGATTCCCGGCGGGTGGAAACATTTCGACACGTTTCCTTACACCTGTTGTCCTGTTCACCTAGCAGCAAATAGGTACCTGGGTGTTAGTCGACTGGTGTGGGTCGCATCCTGGGGGACAAGATTAAGGACCACAATGGAAATAAGTTAGACAGTCCTCGATGACGCACTGACTTTCTTGGGTTATCCTGGGTGGCTAACCCTCCGGGGTTAAAAATCCGAACGAAATCTTATCTTATCTTAACCTCGTGACAAGAAGTCAGCTGGAGTCTCGTCATCAGGTATATGATTAAATGTTGAACCAAACTCTTATATTTTTCTTACATTTAATTAATTTCAGCGACTCTGTTTTGTACATACACAATCTTACTGTTGCGATTGCAATTCCATTGAAAGGACGTCGGTTTTCATGCAGACAGCAGTAACAGCCTTGTTGATCAGGCCCTCATCTATCGCGAGGCCTGATGATTGACCAGGCTGCCGGGGCGTTGACTCACTGAACACCGTCCAAGTATACTCCAGCAATACATCAAGTATACTCCAGCAATACATCAGGTATACTCCAGCAATACATCAGGTATACTCCAGCAATACATCAGGTATACTCCAAGAATACATCAGGTAAACACCAGTAAATTCCAGGTACACTTAAGGTAAAACTCCAGGTATACTAAAGGTATACACCAGGTATACTCCAGGTATACTCCAGGTATACTCCAGGTATACTAAAGCTATACTAAAGGTATACTCCAGGTATTCTAAAGGTAAACACCAGTAAATTCCAGGAATACTTAAGGTATACTCCAGGTATACTAAAGGTATACACCAGGTATACTCCAGGTATACTCCAGGTATACTAAAGGTATACTCCAGGTATACTCCAGGTATACTAAAGGTATACACCAGGTATACTCCAGGTATACTAAAGGTATACACCAGGTATACTCCAGGTATTCTAAAGGTAAACACCAGTAAATTCCAGGAATACTTAAGGTATACTCCAGGTATACTAAAGGTATACACCAAATATTCTCCAGGTATACTAAAGGTATACACCAGGTATACTCCAGGTATTCTAAAGGTAAACACCAGTAAATTCCAGGAATAATTAAGGTATACTCCAGGTATACTAAAGGTATACACCAAATATTCTCCAGGTATACTAAAGGTATACACCAGGTATACTCCAGGTATTCTGAAGGTAAACATCAGTAAATTCCAGGAATACTTAAGGTATACTCCAGGTATACTAAAGGTATACACCAAATATTCTCCAGGTATACTAAAGGCATACACCAGGTATACTAAAGGTATACTCTGGATATACATATCCATGTTAGACTCAATGTGCATAAAGTTGGTTATTATAATATTTTATTAAAAAATACCGCATTTTCTTAACTTTTCTGATGGACAATGGTGTTTATTAAGAATATTCAATATAATGTTTGTATAGCACAGAGTTCTTACAGGTTTTTTTTTTCCTTTTTAATCATTAAAAAGAAATCACGAGAAAGTCTTGATCTCTTGAAGATCATGAACTTTCTGGGAAATGGAAGGTAATCATGCTTAATCCAAGGAAGAGGAGGGGTATACTTGGGGAGAGTGTACCTGGAGAAGGTTTCGGGGGTCAAAGCCCCCTCGGCTCGGACTGAGACCAGGCCTCATGGTGGATCAGGGTCTGATCAACCAGGCTGTTACTACAGGCCGCACGCAAACCGACTTATAAACCACAGCCTGTCTAATCAGGTACTGACTTCAGGTGTGATAAATGGTTTAAAACCGACGAGTTGAAGATTGAGACACTTATGCTTCGCCTCACCTGACTACAGTACATAAGCCACTTCTACGGTCCTATGGTGTACTTCCTACAAGATTGATGGACTGAACACATCGACTGATTACCTCAAACTACTCTCCTTACACCTTTCTGATTTGTACTGGACTGATGAAGCCACTGTGTGGTGAAACGTTTCTTCAATAAAGATTCTTATATGTTGCATAAGTGTCTCAATCTTCAACTGCCTTTAGGTGCCTGTCCAGAGCCTGAAAACAGCCATAGGTCTATTGGTAATCCCCTTTGTATATACTGTGAGGCAGTTGAACATTCTTGGGCCCCTGACACTTATTGTGTTGTCTCTTAGCGTACTTGTGGTGTCCCTGCTTTTCATTCGGGGAATGTTGCATCTCCTGCCGAGTGTTTTGCTTTCGTAGGGAGTGATTTTCGTGTGCAAGTTTGGTACTAATCCCTCTAGGATTTTCAAAGTGTACATTATCATGTATCTTTCTCGCCTGCGTTCCAAGGAATACAAATCAAGGGACTTCAACCGTTCCCAGTAATTTAGGCGCTTTATCGTACTTATGTGTGCTGTGAAAGTCTCTTTGCACACTCTCCTGGTCATCAATTTCTTCTGCCTTGAAGGGGGCAGTTAGTGTACAGCAATATTCCAGTCTAGAGAGAACAAACAATTTGAAGACAATCATCATGGGCTAGGAATCCATAGTTTCCAAGGTTCTCATTATCCAGCCTTCATTTTTCTAGCAGATGCAGTACATACATTGTTGTGGTCTTTGAAGGTGAGATCCTCTGATATTATCACTCCCAGGTCCTTCACACTAGTTTTTTGCTCTATTGTGTAGGTAGAATTTGTTTCATACACTGATAAAGTTTTAATTTCCTCAGGTTTTCCATATCTGAGTAGTTGAAAATTTACTTCAATGAATTTCATATTGTCTTGAGTGGCCCATTTGAAGATTTGGTTGACGTCCACCTTGAGTCTTCCGGAAGACGCGGTGCTGTGGCTTACATCTCTGTCTGTCAGATATGACGATGAAGAAGAAGGTTTCCTTTTCACTGGCCTCTTGCTTTACATAATTCTTTCAAATTCTCAAAACCTCTAAATACTTGGATCATACCTATTTGTCTCACATTTGTACAGTGTTGTATGACCCCTGTGGGTTTTTCTTTTTCTCTTGAACACAATATTGATGTTGTTACTTCAGAGTATTTACTTACAGATATTTTCAATATTATTTCAGAGAGAAGAGTAAGGTATGATACAACTCCACGTGATCGTGACATCATAATACAGTATGGTCGTAATGAACACAACGTCACACAAACGAGGCACGAAAAGTGTAACAGTCTAAACGTGAACTACAAAACATTTTGTGGCATTATCAACAGAGACAAAAAGTAAGAAAGAGACTTTTTTCAAATTTAGTTATGAGCACAATATTGTTTTGTGGAGGGAAATTATAAAGCATAATATTTATCGTCTTATGCCAACAGAAACAACCCTGATTTGTATCCCAGTAATGAGCAGGTGAGGGCAAACAAGCAGCGGATGAAGCACTGGAGACAACAACAGCAGCAGCAACAATATTACCAAGGTAAGTTATGCCTCGCTATTGCTTAAATTTTACTGAAATAGATCACATGTATTGTTTTACCTCACTTGACTGACGCATAACATACCCTAATATTTACACCAAAAAATACTTTTTTGTAAGGGATAAAAGATTATAAATATATATATATATATATATATATATATATATATATATATATATATATATATATATATATATGCAAGGAATTCGCAAGAGCAGGCGAAATATACACAAACACTGATCTCTGGCTGAAGGAGACTCGAACCTACGAACCTTGGAACAAGGTACGCAGTGCTTTACCAATCTACCCACACTGGACCAATACCTTGGAGTCCAGCTTGCGCTAGACTTTGATCCATGGCAGCCAGCTTTCAGGGAGAAGACTTACAGCTTTTCATCTCATCCCCTTCATTTCATCAGGCAGTGGCAAAGTGGCACCTAAATTTGACAAAGTTTCAGCCATTAAAATTATCCTGTTCTTCAGGATAAGAAATCTGCAAAGATTTTTAGGAATTGTAGTATTTTATAGGAAATTTAGCACAAATTTTGCAGAAATTTCTTACCAGTCCTAAAACTAAATTTCCCTGGACCTCTAGTTGTCAAGAGGCTTTTAACCGTGTTAAACTTCTCTAGTACGTTGCTCCCATATTTTTGTCCCCTACACCACCATAAAAAAGGAACCCCTGGCCCTGGTACCGGCAACCGTTCAACCACTCCATATGTCATAATTTGTTATAATGCTTCAGGGGAGAAATGGATAGTATGCTCTTTTATTTCCCTTTTTTTCATAAAGTAAAATGTGCATAAATTTGGCCTTAAGTTTTTTTTTGTAGTGGGTGGACACTGCTCCCGTTCGTAAGTACCTTGAACCTATGCTAGCCCTAAGGACAAACTCAAAGCACCATGAACCAGTCAATACAGGGGTTTACACTATACCCTGTGGAGGCTGTGACAAGATTTATGTAGGTGAAACAGCAAAAACCTCGACACCCGCTTCAATGAACACATTTACGCATGTAGGAACGATAACTTGAACAACCCCTGTGTACAACACCGAAATTCCACCAATCATCTCATGAAATTCAGGGACGCCAAATTAGTGATCAAAGAAACTAATTTCCGCAGACTCAAGTACCTCGAATCAGCACTGATCGCTGTTTCGAATACAATTAAACAAAACAACGGCAGATTCACCATCTCTGAAGTCTTAGCGAGAATCCTCCTGAAAACAGTAAACCCTGCCATCATATAGTCTCTCCTGTTATACTACACAAAGCACATTACAGAGAGTGAACACTGAAACAGGCCTACTCTATCCAGTCTATATTTGTCCAACTTATTTTTATGTTACCCAAGTAATAGCTTTTATATCCTTTCACTCATGTACGAATTAATTGCACTACCATATTGTATTACTACTACTACTTTGTCACTACTACTACTACCACTAGTGAACATCGAAATGGTACCTCACTAGTATTGCACCTCACTCTGAGCCTTTATATACCCTCTGTGTCCATATACTGTTTGTATCGGCTTGACAAAGCTTCTGGAGAGCGAAACGTTGCCACAATAAAATGTCACATTAGTTGCACTTGTGTCCTTTTACTTGACTGTTGTCTTGCTCAAAGATTGTGCCTGACTTGAAAGTTCCTTTGGGTTGAACATTACGTAATGAGTTGGATGGTTGAGAGGAAAGGCAGTTCCATTACTAATTCGTGCCATGGTGGCACACTACCCATGGAGGCGTGCCTAGTCCTGGCTATTAGAGCCATTTTGGGGTGGGGGTGTGGCATGCTAAGATTATGTTATATTTTATTCGACCTATGTCACAAATCCACATAGACATGCCTCCCAACCAGCAAACACGGTGCTAAGGGTATAAGAAGTAGGGGCATCCCCCATCGTTATGCTAAGCACCTTGGTTCAACTAGGCAATCACAGGAAAGCCTGCAAAAGTTGTAAAGTGATGTGGTACGCTCATGAACCAACACTGACAGGCTTACCTCCAAGCCTGGGCGATGGTGGTTCTTACCGTCTCTCTTGAATTACATTACCACAATGTCCTTAAATTCTTTCCAGGTCAAAAATTATAAAATACAATATCACTTTTTTCTTCATCATTAATTTAAAAAGAAGGTTTCCATTTAGTGAATTAATTCCAAATATGTTTTACAGATAATGGTTTACAAGACTATGGTTTACAAGACAATGGTTTACAAGACAATGGTTTACAAGACTATGGTTTACAAGACAATGATGGGCTACAAGAAGGTGAGTACGACCTCCACTTTCCTCAAGAATTGACTGAACCTCAAATAAAGTTCTCAAAATATTCCATCAAACCAAAATGACGAGCAAATTATGTATTTTTAATTTGTTAAGAAATCGAGCTTTATTAAATCGTTGTTCATCTTATTCATTAGTAAAACTGGGATATAACTCTGATGTTTTTCTTAGGTTAAGTTAAGCAAGATTGATCAGGAAACAAGACAAATGTTTCCTGACGCGGATATAAGTCATAAGATGACGCGCTACTGGAGCTATTGGTCATCTGACCGAGACCTTCCATTGGCTTACCAGTCCACAACTTTAAAAGTCAATACAAACTATGCCTTTCTTTGCTATTCACATATCGTGTAAAAAAGTAGAGGCAGTTTCCTACATAAAATGTCCACAGTTTGGTTAAAGATTATTTTAATTTTGAGTAACGAGATAAAAGATTTTTTAGGGAAATGTTTCACGAACACACACATACTGAAGGAGGTTCAGTGGGAAAGAGAATGGTAGGAAAATCAGTAAATGAAATGATGGACACGTAACAATAAAATGCAAGGAGGCAGAGAAAAAGTTTGTTCCCAAGGGTAACAGATATTTAATGGGAAGATCAAAACGAGCCCTTGATTTACCCGAAGGTATAGGGAGGCAAAAGCTAAGTGTACTAGAGAATGGAAAAAAGTACAGAAGAAAAAGGACCCAGGAAAATAAAGAGATTAGTTGAAGAGGCAGAAACGAGTATGCATAGGTGTGGATGGAGGCACAGCGACAGTATGAAAGCGACATTGCATCAAAAGTCAAGTTCGACCCAGAAGCTGTTGTATAGCCACATCAGGAGGAAGACAACAGTCAAGGACCAGGTAATCAGGCTGAGGAAAGAAGGTGGGGACCTCACAAGAAACTACCAAGAAGTATGTGAGGAGCTCAACATGACATAAAGAAATATTAACAGTGGAGACGGAAACGACTCCGGGAAGTCAGAACAGGGGGGTACACCAATAAGGGATATTCCAACAAGTATTGGATGAAATACACACAACCGAGGAGGTGAAGAAAATGCTAAGTGACCTTGATACGTCAAAGGCGGTGGGACTGGATAACTTCTCTCCTTGGGTCCTGAGAGAGGGAGCAGTGATACTGTGTGTGTCACTAAGGACAATTTTCTACACATCTATTGAAATTGGGCAACTACCTGAGGTATGGAAGACAGCAAATGTAGTCTCTATTTTTAAGAAAGGAGACAAACTCGAAGCACTAAACTATATACCAGTGTCACTGACGTATAATATACAGAGTTATCAAGGGGAGAGTGGTGGAACACCAAGAGCGGAACAAGCTAATAAACGACAACCAATACATGTTCATGGAAAACAAAACCTGTGTCACAAACCTATTGGAGTTTTATGACAAGGTAACGAAAGTGAGACATGACAGAGAGGAGTGGGTAGAGTGCAATTTTTTGGACTGCAAGAAGGCTTTTGACACAGTTTCTCACAAGAGATTAGTGAGATTATGTTTCAGTATTAATTTTAATTTATTTAAATGTAGTTTTAAGGAAGCATGTAGATTAACTTTACCAAGTCTTGGGCAATTTTACTCATTCTGCATAATCTTGTAATATCATATATGTATTTTGTACCTAGAGGATCAGGCATTTATAACAGGAAGGGCACTGCAGTGGATCAGAGAATATCTGACAGGGAGGCAACAGTGAGTCATGGTATGTGACAAGGTATCTGAGTGGGCGCCTGTGACAAGTGGGGTTCCACAGTAGTCACAGTCCTAGGACCAGCGCTGTTTTTGGTATATGTGAATGACATGACAGAAGGGATAGATGTAAAAGTGACGCTGTTGGCAGATGATGTGTAGTTAATGAGGAGGATTAACTCGCATGAGGATCAGGGAGGACTACGAAGAGACCTGGACTGGCTGCAAGCCTGGTCCAGCAACTGGCTCCTCTAATTTAACCCGGCCAAATGCAAAGTCATGAAGATCGAGGAAGGGCAAGAAAGACCGCAGACAGAGTGTAGGCTAGGTGGCCAAAGACTGCAAACCTCACTCAAGGAAGAGGATCTTAGGGTGAGTATAATACCAAGCACATCTCCTAAGGTTTCATCAACCAGTTAACTGCTGCAGCATATGGGCGACTGACAAACCTGAGAATATCATTCTGATACCTCAGAAAGGAATCGTGCAAGACTCTGTACACTTTGTACGTCAGGCCCATACTGGAGTATGCAGCACCAGTTTGGAACTCACACCCGGTCAAGCACGCCAAGAAATCAGAGAAAGCGCAAAGGTTTGCAACAAGGCTAGTTCCAGAGCTAAGGAACATGTCCTATGAAGAAAGGTTAAGGGAAATCTGTCTGACGACACTGGAAGACAGGAGGGTCAGGGAAGACATGATAACGACATACAAAATACTGCGAGATATGGATAAAGTGGACAGAGACAGGATGTTCAAGAGATGAAACACAGAAGCAAGCGGTCACAATTGAAAACGGAAGACTCAGATGAGGCAAAGAGATGTCAGGAAGTATTTCTTTAGTCATAGAGTTGTCAGGAAGTGGAATAGTCTGGCAAGTGATTTAGTGAAGGCATGACTGAAACGAGCAGGGAGCTAGATCAAGGAACAATAGTGGACAACTCAACTGACAATTTTTCAGAGAGTTGGATGGTACTCCAGGCAAAGATCTGCCCAGTCAAAATGACATTCAAGTCAGAAATGATACAAAACAAAATCCTGCAGTGGAAATCACTGTGAAAGGGTTCCCATAAATAATAGGGAGTTAACGTCGACCACAATTGAATACAAAATGTAGCGGAACAGCTGAGATAAAGAGTAAAAATGTGCCAGAGGCAGGAAGGGGAAGAGGGCAGGTATCGGCAGGCAGGAAAGCACATCCTTGAATGCAACAGCAAACAAAAGCGCACACAGATACACTCACAGCATCCCCTCAACCTCTACCACCCCACACCAACCATAAAAAAATAACGAGAGCCGAGCAACAGTCCGCCTCTCCCAGCACTAATACTGCCACAACAGCAGACTACCATAATATCCAGACTTGCCTACCACACAGTGAGTACCAACCCCTCCCACCCATCAGAATACAGTTCTAGAAAGGAAGCTGAACGTATGGTACACCAATGCAGATGGACTTACAAATAAGAGTGAGGAGTGGTAGGAAAGAATCACTGAGGCATCCCCGGACATCATAGCAATCACAATGATGATAGCAGGAGGTCAAGACAGGAATATGATGAGAGCAACAGAGTGATGGTGTACACACTAGCTGAGAATGCCAGAAGGGCCCACATGAGCAGGGTAAAGCTACTCCTCATAAGGGATTTCAGCCATTAGTTGACTGACTGGGAGAATCTTGAGCAACATGAAGGACCAGGGACGTGGAGAGCCAAGATGCTGGAGGCAGTACAGGAAAAATGTCATGTGTCAACATGTCAAGGATGTAACCAAAGAGAGAGGAAACGATGAACCAGCAAGACTAGACTTTGTATTCACCTTGAGCAGTTCATACACAGGAAATATAACACACAAAAGACCCCTAGGTGCTAGTGATCATTTTGTCTTGAGTTTCGAATATATAGTAGAGTTAACAATTAAGAGTGAAGCAGCACAAGGACGAGAGAAGCCAAACTTCCAAAAAGGGAACTACACAAGTATGAGACAATTCTTACATGAGATGAAGTGGGTAAGCGAGCTAGAGGGAAAGACAGTAAAATAAATAGTGGAACATGTGACCACAAAGTACAGGGAGGCAGCGTAGTAGTACCAAGGGGCAACAGAAACAACGAGAAGTCCAGAGTGAGCCAATAGTTTACCAGGATGTGTGGAGAGGCCAAGACCATGGAAAAAATATAGAAGGTAAAGGACCCAGGACGACAGGGAGTTGAGCTAAAGAGCCAGAAATGAATATGTATGGATAAGGAGGGAATCCCAGCATCAGTACGAGAATGGCATAGCATCATAAGCTAAATCTGACAGAAAGTTGTTATACAGCCACACCAGGAGAAAAACAGCAGTCATGGGCCAGGTAATCTTTTTATATTAAAGTCCAGGGTTTATTCCCTGGACCTCAGCAATGAGAGTCGCTCCTCTCACCGCTGGGCAACGGGGACCAGGTAATCAGGCTGAGGAAAGAGGGAGCAGAGCTCACAGGGGACGACCAGGAAGTGTGTGAAGAGCTCAGCTCAAGATTTAGGGAGGTATTGACAGTGAAGACAAAGAGGCTCTCAGCAAACCGAGGTGGTAGGGTGCACCAGCAAGTGCTGGACACGCTCCACACAACTGAGGAGGGAGCAGATGCACTGTTTGTGCCACTAACAATAATCTTCAAAACAGGGAAACTGCTTGATATGTAGAAGACAGTAAATGTAGTCCCAATTTTTAAGAAAGGAGACAGACAGGCTGCACTAAAGTACAGACCACTGACATGTACTGCCGAATAGGTAATGTAAAAATTAATAATTTTGTACCAAATGCACCTTAGAAAACTTACTAACCTTATCATAACAAGCGCAATTTAATTTAGCCTAATCGAACTAATTATATTTTAGATAAGTTTCCAATAATTTAGTAATAAACAAACACAATGAAATATAATTGCTCTATTCGGCAAGAAAGGGTTGCTGCTTAAGCCATAATTGCAAGTTTTACCTATTCGGCACGATATTATATATATATATATATATATATATATATATATATATATATATATATATATATATATATATATATATATATATATATATATATATATATATATATATGCAATAAGATCACAGTAAACAGGTGATTTCAGAATATGCAAAACAACCACTCTGAAAGAATAAGAAATTCCAAGCGCTTTCGTGACTACTCACATTATCAAGGAACTATCTATCATTATCATAGTTCCTTGATAATGTGAGTAGTCACGAAAGCGCTTGGAATTTCTTATTCTTTCAGAGTGGTTGTTTTGCATATATATATATATATATATATATATATATATATATATATATATATATATATATATATATATATATATATATATATATATATATATATATACATATGTCGTGCCGAATAGGCAGAACTTGCGATCTTGGCTTAAATAGCAACGCTCATCTTGCCATATAGGACAAGCGAAAATTTGTGTGTGCAATAATTTCGGCAAAATCATTCTGAACCTAACGAAAAAAATATATTTCAATGTGTTTGTCTAGTATTAAATTATTGTAAACAAATCTAAAATATGTTTAGTTGGGTTAGGCTAAAATAAATTGTTCTTGTTATAATAAGGTTAGGTAAGTTTTCTAAGTTTCTTTTGGTGCAAAATTACAGATGAGAAATATGCAGGGATTAGTGAAAATCACTTTCAGGAGAGTGTCGTATTCATGCAGTTGAGGGTACACATCTGATTCAAGCAATTTGTTAGAAGGTACAAGGCATCACTGGAATCTTGAATGCCTCTTCGTTGCTCCATCCTCCTCAAGTCGTCCAGTTCGTTCTAGACTATATCATCAGTCATGAGTTTCTAGAGGTGCTCTAAGAGGGATGCTATTTGTTGTGGCAATAGATGATACATCAATCCCTTGCTGACTGACTGAGATGATTTTGCATTTCGATGGGTAAGGACGAGCTCCAGTGCCTGTAACTGTGTCATCACTTGAGAAAGATTTGCTAGAAATGTCTCCTTTATATCTGCCAGTGCGCCATCATCCACGAAACAGGTGTTTACTTCGCTGGTAAATCCTACATAGATTTCCTTACCCTTAGTGTAGATGAGAAGTAGGGCGAGAAGATATCCTTGCTGAACACTCTCCGTTGAATTTATTTCATGCTCCCCAGTGTAGACCATCTACTTGCTGTGTCTAGCAAGGACAGTCTAATTTTAATTTTACGTTGTCAGGTAAGCTGTTGATACACGCTCTTGCCACATTAACCACTGTATATTTTTCTTGTCAGACTCCAAAGCCAAGTTAGTTTGACTGTAGCAACGTAGTCGCCTCTTTTCAAATACTTCGGACAGCAGTTTCAGAAATATGGAGGCGATTAGTGTCGCTTTCGGTTATGGGCATATTTCCTGCATTTTTCTTTTTCAGGGCACAAAGCGATATACCAAAGAAGAAAAGTTTAATTTTGTTGGGAATCAGACAAGCTTTAGAACTGTGAATATGATAATGGTATACAATACTGACAAGTTGATAAGCAAGACACATGCAACAGTTAACTATCTTTATTCCATCTCTTCTCTCATCAAGATTTTTGCACCTCACATTGACAATATATTAATCTTCATTCTGCTTCGCTCATCTTCACATTTTTCCAGACTATGGAGCAGAATTCTTCTCCAGGCTGAGGGACTGACCACCTCTAAACTATGTCTTCCAGAGTAATGGACTGATTACATCGGCTTTACATTCCTATTGATTCTGCCGCCTCCTCTGTACTCGACTGAAGAGGCTAACTGTTTAGGCGAAACGTTTCAGAATAAAAGTACCTCACTGTTCCACATGTGTATTATCAAATTGTTAACGAACCATTTGATCTCCAACACAAGGGTTTCTGATGCATGTTTTCTGTCATTTATATATCATAGACTCAAACAGGGTGTGAAGCACAGATGTTACGTACACAAAAAATGTATTTCTTATGTATATATATCTAGAGAATTTAACCCATATTTATGTAGCTAAGGTATTGTTGATTATTGGTATTCAGGTCACATGCAGTCTTAATGACCCTGGTGTAGGTGATAGCATGTCTGCTGTCTGCTTGACAATGATATTATCTCTCATTGACAGGGGCAGTTGGTTACGCAGACCAAGCAAGGGAACATGACTTAAACGATATATTGACGGTACGTACATTTTATTCGTTACTCCTCTCTCCCATTTCCTGCTTTTTTTTTACATTCTCCTCTCTTCCTCGTTACGTTCCCTTCCTGCCTCTCTGGCCGCTCTTCACTTGAGAAATAACAACACAGTATTGTACACTTGTTAGACCGAACACTCACCTTACTATAACTCCAGTATGTATGTAATTATGTATTATAGTTGTACCTTTTATGTATGATCATTGCAGTGTCAAGACTGTCAACAATCATAGTTCGGTAAGTTTTATCTGATGTGTTCTAACATCTGCTGCAACAATGCTTGTGAATATTGATTTACAGTGTGACTGGCAATATTATTAATGTGTAATGTGATCCCAGCATAGGAATGTAAGTCCTTGGATAATGTACCTCTCATTACCACCAGACAAGACTCAGGAAATTGTAAACAACAAGATGGCAAGTGAGTTGAAGCCCTCACTCGTTCTCTTATTTCCATCAAACAACTCCATGTGAAGGAAATTTATCTTGAATTATAATATTATAACCAAAATGAAGCTTAATTATAATTAAAATTTGTAGAAGTGTGGGAAAGGCAGAAAATTCATGGTAGTATTAATGCAAATTTGTGTCGCTTTGCAGGAGGATAAAACAGAAGGTATCAATAAAGCGGACACCATGTATAAGAGAGGCAACTACCAAAAAGCACTAGATCGATATGAGAAGTTGGTGAACAGTTCTAGGTGCAAGGACGAAGAATTACCCCACGTATTCCTGATGATGGCCAACGCTTACTTCTTCACTTTTGATTTAAAAAATGCACTGACATACTGTGACAAAGCCATTGAAGAAGCTAAGTAAGTACTCCAATCCTTTTTAAATAAAGAATAAATATTAAATGGGAATACAACAAAAATAAATCTTAATGGGTAGCTTTATGTGTTAACCTCTACAGTAGTTATGATTTACAGTTGAAAAATGTTTTGATGATACCAAAAAGATATTAAAAAGACAGGGAAAACACCTAACCAAAAAAATGAATAGCTTAGAGGAAGAATAATAATGAAAAAGTTAATAAGTATCTAATTAGATAAAAAAAAAACAAGTTTGCTGTCATTGGTTCCAGTGAGATCTTAAGAGAGAAAAATCTTCTAAATCCAGGAGATGTTCTTAAGATATGATGTTAGTTATTCTTGGTAGGCGGTGTTGGTCTTATGTTACGTAGATGACGCAGCTTCTGTCAAAACTGGCTATCAGTATCTCACTCCAGATATCAAGGAGAGATGAGCAGTCGCTATGTCCCACTGAGTGCCTGGGTTCTAACTCCCATATATCCAGCATCTACTGTGGATGACCACTCCAGCAGCAGAACTTATAATGAAATTAAAAGACTGGTTACAAGACGGTTATTAAGTATAACACTGAAGAAAGAACAAAGGTGTTAATTGTGCGCCAATGTCATTACTGGTAACCAGGCTATGTATAAAATAAATTAAGCACTACTCCTGGTAGATCACTTTATCTGGTCAGGAAAAGAGTGGAGGTGAAGTGATTTTCCAAACTCCCACCTACACCAGGTAAGGCTAATGCTACCAAGAGTAGAAACTAAAGAAACTCAGACCCCGAAGAAATCTGGAGTTTTGCAGCGACCCGCTAGATGGCAGTCCTGGCGGTGACACACTGTAACATTCCCTCGGAGTCCGAACTATCATAAGCCCATTTCACTAACTTTTCCCTTACAACAATAATGCCCAGTTCAGGGAATTTATTAGAAGAAACTTTTTTACTGCAAGGCTTCTCAATCTTTTTGTTCTTCTGTAGCCCTTGGTCATTCTTACAGGTTCCCATGTAGCCCTTGCTCGTTCTGACAGGTTCCCATATAGCCCTTGGTTGTTCCCAAAGGTTCTCATGTAGCCCTTGGTCGTTCTGACAGGTTCCCATGTAGCCCTTGGTCGTTCTGACAAGTTCCCATGTAGCCCTGGGTTGTTCTGACAGGCTCCCATGTTCCCCTTGGTTGTTCTGGTACGTTCCCATGCAGCCCTCGGTCGTTCGGACAAAGGGCTACATTCCCTTTACCTCTGGGACTAGTCTTGTTGCAAACCTTTGCACTTTCTTTAATTTCTTGACTTGATTGACCAGTTGTGGGTTCTAAACTGGTGCTGCATACTCTAATATGGGCATGGCCTACATGGTGTACAGAGTCTTAAACGATTTTTTACTGAGGTATCGGAACGCTATTCTTAGGTTTGCCAGGCACTCATATGCTGCAGCAATCTGCTGGTGTGCGCCTCAGGAGAAGTTTTTAGTATTATATCCACCCCAAGATCCTTTTCCTTGAGTGAGGTTTGCAGTTTTTGGCCACCCTAGGCTATACTCTGCATGTGGTCTTCTTTGCTCTTCCCCGATCTTCATGACTCTTCATTTGGTGAGGCTAAATTCGAGGAGCCAGTTGTTGGACCAGGCTTCCAGCCTGTCCAGGTCTCTTTGTAGTCCTGCCTGATCCCCATCCGATATAATTCTCCTCATTAGCATAGCATCATCTGCAAATAGGGACATTTCTGAGTCTATCCCTTCCTTCATGTCATTCACATATACCAAATATAGCACTTTTCCTAGGACTGACCCCTGTGTAACCTCGCTCGTCACAGGCGCCCATTCTGACATCTCGTCACGTACCAAGTATTCTCTGATCCATTGTAGTGCTCTTCCTGTTATGCGTGCCTGATCCTCTAGCTTTTGCACAAATCTCTTGTGAAGAACTGTCGAAGGCCTTCTTGTAGTCAAAGAAAATATAGCCTACCGACCCCTCTCACTCATGTCTTACTGCAGTTACCTTGTCATAAAACTTCAGTATGTTTGTGATACAGGGTTTTCCTTCCCTGAATCTATGCTGGATGTCGTTTATAATGTTATTCCATTTTAGGTGCTCCTCCACTCTACTCCTGATAATCCTTTCCATGATTTTACATACTATTCACGTCAGTGACACTGGTCTGTAGTTTAGTGCCTCGTGTCTGTCTCCTTTCTTAAAAATGGGGACTACATTTGCCGTTTCCCATACGGTGTGTCTGTACTCACCTAATTGTGGTTGCAGGGATCGAGTCATAGCTCCTTGCCCCGCCTCTTCACTGGTCGCTACTAGGCCACTCTTCCTGCTCCATGAGCGTTATCATACCTCTTCTTAAAGCTACGTATGGATACTGCCTCCACTACATCATTTCCCAGACTATTCCACTTCCTAAAAACTCTGTAACTGAATAAATACTTCCTAACATCCCTGTGATTCATCTTAGTCTTCAACTTCCAACTGTGACCCCTTGTTGCTGTGTCCCATCTCTGGAACATCCTGTCTCAGTCCACCTTGTCGAATCGTCTCAGTATTTTATGTGTCGTTATCAAATCATCCTTATCTCACCTGTCCTCCAGTGTTGTCACGTCGATTTTCCTTAACCTCTCCTCATACGACATGCCCCTTAGCTCCAGGACTAGTCTTGCTGCAAACGTTTGCACTTTCTCTAGTTTCCTTAAGTGCATGCCTAGGTGTGTGTTCCAGACTGGTGCCGCATACTCCAGTATGGGCCTAACGTAAACGGTGTACAATATCCTGAACGATTCTTTATTTAGATGTCGGAATGCTGTTCTTAGGTTTGGTAAGCGCCCATATGCTGCCGCAGTTATTTGCTTGATGTGCGCCTCAGGAGATGTGCCTGGAGTTATACTCACCCCAAGATCCTTTTCCTTGAGTGAGGTTTGTAGTCTTTGGCTCCCTAGACTGTACTGCATCTGCGGTCTTCCTAGCCCTTCCTTAATCTTCAAAACTTTGCACTTAGTGGGGTTGAACTCCAGGAGCCAGTTGCTGGACCAGGCCTGTAGCCTGTCCAGATCCATTTGTAGTTCTGTCTGGACTTCGGCTGACTGAATTCTTCTCATCAACTTTACCTCATTGGCAAACAAGGATACTTCTGAGTCTATTCCTTCCGCCATGTCGTTCACAAATACCAGAAACAGCACTAGCTCTAGGACTGACCCTTGTGGAACCCTGCTCGTCACAGATGCCCACTCTGACACCTCGCCACGTACCATCATTCGCTGTTGTCTTCCTGACAGATATTTCCTGATCAATTGCAGTGCCTTCCCTATTATTCCTGCCTGCTCCTCCAGCTTTTGCATTAATCTCTTGTGTGGAACTGTATCAAACGCGTTCTTACAGCCCAAGAAAATGCAGTCTGCCCACCCCTCTCTCTCTTGTCTTACAGCTGTCGCCCTGTCATAGAACTCCAGCAGGCTTGCGACACAGGATTTCCCGTCCCTGAAAACATTGGCTGTCGTTGATAAGATCGTTCCTTTCTAGGTGTTCCACCACTCTTCTCCTGATAATCTTCTCCATGACTTTGCATGTCAGTGACACTGGTCTGTAGTTTAATGCTTCGTGTCTGTCCATACCTCAGGTAGTCGCCCTGTTTCGATAGATGTGTTGAAGATTGTTGTTAGTGGTGCACATAGCCCCTCTGCTCCCTCTTTCAGGATCCATGGAGAGATGTTATCCGACCCCATCGCCTTTGAGGTATCTAGCTCGCTTAGCAGCCTCTCCACTTCCTCCTCGGTTGTATGTATTGTGTCCAATACTTGATGGTGTACCCCACCTCTCCGTCTTTCTGGAGTCCCTTCTGTCTCGTCTGTGAACACTTCTTTGAATCTTATGTTGAGCTCCTCACATACTTCTTGGTCGTTTCTTGTGAGCTCCCCTCCTTCCATCCTTAGCCTGAATACCTGGTCCTTGACTGTTGTTTTCCTCCTGTACAACAGCTTCGGGTTAGATTTGGCCTTCGCTGCTATGTCATTTTCGTATTGCCGTTGGGCCTCCCTCGTTACCTGTTCATATTCATTTCTGGTTCTATAACTGCTCTACGACTGTATGTATGTGTGTGTGTGTGTGTGTGTGTGTGTGTGTGTGTGTGTGTGTGTGTGTGTGTGTGTGTGTGTGCGTGTGTGTGTGTTTCTGGTCATGTGTGGGGCTCGAGATAGAGTGGCAAGTGTGGTTGTTGTTGTTGTTGTCTATGTATGAAATATGCTGGTATAAACCTTGGTAATAAATACCGACAAGTTGGTTTAGAAAGACACGTAAGCAAACACTATAACATATTTATTAGAAAACGTTTCGGTCCTGGGACCTTGATCACTTCTAACATACAGAGGTAGAAAGACATTATATATATAGGCGGAGAGTGAGATGTGACGCACGTGACCTGAGGAATGTCATAAGAACATAAGAATGGAGGAACACTGTAGAAGGCCTGCTGGCCCATGCGAGGCAGGTCCTTATCAAAACAACCTCTACCTATGAGGAGGACGGGTAGACGATGAAATCATGTGACTCCTGTGTTGTTGGGTTGGTGCTGCTTAAGTATCATGTATGCCAATGTTTTTGAAATTTTGTAGTTTCCAGTGTTGCGTTCTATAGTGTCGGTAACGGCGATTAGTGAGGCTTCTATGTCATAGTGAGGCTTCGATGTCACAGCCCTCTTTACCAACGTTCCTACTGACGCTGCAATCAACATTCTGAGACAGAGGCTCACTGAAAACCACGACCTCCCTTTACCTCTTCTAGATTTCATCAATCTAGTGGAACTTTGTGTTAATTTCAACTTCTTCAAGTATCAGGACAACAGTTACAAACAATGCTTTGGGATGGCAGTGGGCAGCCCGCTCAGTGCTGTGTTTGCCAACCTCTTCATGGAAAACCTGGAGACAGAGAAATTCAGCACCCTCATTCCCAACACCGTTACCTGGCTAAGATACGTTGATGATATATTGGTTTTCTATTCGAGACGTCTCAATATCCAGGCCCTTCTCAACAAGATCAATGCAGTTGAACCATCAATAAAGTTTACACTTGAACTCGAAAATGATGGCAAACTTCCTTTCCTCGACGTTCTACTGTGCAGATCTCCCGACAGTGACAAACTTCTCTTCAAAGTGTATAGAAAACCTATCAACAAGGACGATCTTATACATTTTTATTCACACCAAGACACCCGCACTAAGAGAGGAGTCCTCATTGGCTTCTTCTTGAGAGCTCTTCGAATCTCCAGCCCTTGTTTTCTAGAAGAAGAATGCACTTACATAACACAAGCCTTTACACGTCTTCAGTTCCCATCTTTCTTCATCCGAGTTTGCAGACTCAAGGCACAAGCTATCCTCAACAAACCGCCCATGGAACAGCCCCCTAAACAGTCCATAGTACTCCCATGTGGCGATGTTGCCACGAATACTCGCCGGGCACTTGCTATGAGTAACATCAACGTTTCCACCATAAACACATCATCTATCAAAGACCTCACTACGAAACGCAGCCCCACACCTCTAACTTCTACAGCAGGCGTCTACACTATCCCCTGTGGGTTCTGTCCCAAGAAACATGTAGGCGAGACAGGCAGAGATCTTGCAGTCCGCCTGAATGAACATCGATATGCCTCTAACAGAGACGATGTAAGGTACGCCTGTGTCCTCCACAGTGACTCCACGGGGAATTTGATGAACTGGAACGAGGCACAACTAGTTCTCACCGAACCAGACCTCAGACGCCGACGGTGCCTAGAAGCCTCACTAATCGCCGTCACCGACACTATAGAACGCAACACTGGAAACTACAAAATTTCAAAAACATTGGCATACATGATACTTAAGCAGCACCAACCCAACAACACAGGAGTCACATGATTTCATCGTCTACCCGTCCTCCTCATAGGTAGAGGTTGTTTTGATAAGGACCTGCCTCGCATGGGCCAGCAGGCCTTCTACAGTGTTCCTCCATTCTTATGTTCTTATGACATTCCTCAGGTCACGTGCGTCACATCTCACTCTCCGCCTATATATATAATGTCTTTCTACCTCTATATGTTAGAAGTGATCAAGGTCCCAGGACCGAAACGTTTTCTAATAAATATGTTATAGTGTTTGCTTACGTGTCTTTCTAAACTATGAAATATGCTAAATGGCACTTGTCTGTAAGAAATAATAAAATAAATTGACAAATATGAGTACTATTGTTTGTGGATAACTGGAGCAAAGTGCTGCCGGCGATCCTTCTTGAGTCTCTAAACTAGACTAAAACGCGTTTGCTATGATTATTTACGAGTTCATTAATTTTGATGTGCTACATATATGTAACTGTGTAAGTTGAAGGAAGGAGAGAGGAGAGCTTGTCTTGATGGCTGATCTCTTTATTTGTAACCAGGGTGTTCTATGTTGCTTATGTTCTATATTTGTAACCAGGGTGTTCTATATTGCTTATCTTCTATATTACTCATGGTATACACAATGATTATACTCTCGCACCCTTATGTTCCTCATGACAAATGCAAATGTGCCCCTGGGGGGGTGCACGTACCCCCCATGAGGTGCATGTACCCCCCTGGGGATGCATGTAGCCCAGGGGGTGCATGTATTTCCTAGGGTGCTTGTATCCCAGGAGTGCCTTTACCTTGGGGGTGTATGTACCTCTGGGTGTGCTTATACCCCCAGGTGGTTCATGTATCTCAGTGGGTTCAGGTACCAATGGGGTGCTTGTGTCAATGGGGTTCATGTACACCCCGGGTGTGCATGTACCACCTGGGGATGTTTGTACCCCCATGGGGTGTTTGTACCTCTGGGAGTGCACGTACCCCTGGGGGTGCATGTGCCCCTGCGTTAGGAACCCCTGGTATTCAGTGTTTATATTTTTCATTTTATAGCAAAATGGGTAACGACATAGTGAAGAAACTTGCTGAGCAGAATCTAAAGAAGGTTCATAATTCTATGGAAAACCTTGGAAATATCTCCATTGCTGACAACTGCACCGAACTTGAAGTGAGTATTAATACTACTACTACTACTACTACTACTAAAAATAATAATAATAATAATAATAATAATAATAATAATAATAATAATCATAATAATATATAATATTTTATTTCTACAAGTACAAGTACAAGGTATACAGACCATAGCTGACATCAATGACATACTACTATATAGAAAGCCCTTTGTTATGCAAAGCATATCCCGCAAATTAGGTCAGTTTTGTCCCAGGATGCGACTCACACCAGTCGACTAACACCCAGGTACCCATTTTACTGATGGGTGAATATAGACAACCGGTGTAAGGAAACGCGTCCAATGTTTCTACCCTTTCGCTGGGAATCGAACCCGGTTCTTCACCGTGTGAAGCGAGAGCTTTTGCCACCAGGCCACGGGGCACCGACTGTCTTAATAAGCAGTAGAAACATCTCAAAGGAATGTTTACCCTTTTTAATGAGAAGTGCTAAACCTACAGGGGTTACAGAGTGCATAGGAAACTGGAAGACGAATGGATCATTGGATCAAGAGTCAGGAACTTACTGAAAGTGTTGAGGAGTATTTTGATCATGTCTCTTGTCAGTCTTTATTTTGATCATGTCTCTTGTCAGTCTTTATTTTGATCATGTTTCTTGTCAGTCTTTATTTTGATCATGTTTCTTGTCAGTCTTTATTTTGATCATGTCTCTTGTCAGTCTTTATTTTGATCATGTTTCTTGTCAGTCTTTATTTTGATCATGTTTCTTGTCAGTCTTTATTTTGATCATGTTTCTTGTCAGTCTTTATTTTGATCATGTTTCTTGTCAGTCTTTATTTTGATCATGTCTCTTGTCAGTCTTTATTTTGATCATGTTTCTTGTCAGTCTTTATTTTGATCATGTCTCTTGTCAGTCTTTATTTCTCAAATTGTCAACATAAACTTCTATATTACAAGTGTTCTCACAAGTACTTTATTACCCATAAGGAATTAGTACATGTCTACACAATAATAATAGTAATAATAATAATAATAATAATAATAATAATAATAATAACAAAAATGAAAAAAAATTACATGTATTAATAATAATAGAAATAATAAAAATAATAATAATAATAATATAAAACAATAATAATAGAAATAATGACTGTTAAGGTACAGTGTGTAGATAGATACAGTTGAACTGTAAGAAGTTGGAGCCTTTAGAGACTAGCAAGTTAAAGAAGTGTATCAAGCTACTTATGACGGCTCAACGTCCCTGCAGCCATCCCTGGAGAGTTCCTTCCAGGAGCTGCAAAACTCCAAACCTTGGACTGTTTGAAATTCAATTAAAGAATTATAATTGCCCCAAAGGGGCGTTTGTTTCAGCATTTTATTTTAATAACTGAATGCTGAATAAAACTCAATGGCTCAATGGCTCGCGAATTATGAGGAATTTTGGTAAATCTAGACCTGCTATGACCTAGCTATCTGCCGCTCAGCCGACCTAACTAGGTTCATAACTGACTATACTTACCTGGGTATATGTATAGGACCCACAAATTACCCGATATCCGTTATCTTGATTGACGTAGTAGTGTCTCACTATGGCACTGTCTCTCTGAAGATTGTTCGCAATACACACTGTCACACTACACTGTTCTTCAATATTTGTTCTTTCGTAATAATGTCACAACAGAAAGATAAGTACGCTTCACTGTAATAGTTCTACCATGAATTCTGAGATTGTACAAGAGTCAACAGCACTGTTCCTTTGTTTGTGCAATGCGGAAGTGAAACACAAGTTTCCCGGTCATCTCCTGAAACCAATCAGAGCTCATCCCCGCAAATCGCCCTGGTGCATGGCCCTAAATCGCCGACTTCAGCATAATTTCTCTTCTTGGATATAATGGACATGCCAGCAGTGGAGCGAAATACTGCAGTGTTTTCTGATGGAGAAGTGACAAAGTTAAAATATTATTAATAATCTAAAATTTTCAAGGGTTGGACCGATAAGTCAGTGGAAGCCTCGGTCAGATGATGAAAAGTGGCGGGTCGTCATATGACTAAGACTCGCGTCGTGAAACACTTGCTTTATTTCCTGACCAGTCTTACCTAACTTAGCAGAAGTGATGTTGATGGTTGGTATCATCTAATGGTAGTGTCCAGGTTGTGTAGTAAGTGGTTTGCTAAGACTTTGAAGATGCTATAGAAACCTGATTTTTATGGGATGTTGTTGGTTACTGTTATCATGGCGGCATCTGAACAGTAGATGAAGTATGTTATTTTCATGTATGATTAATTAAGCATCTCGGAATTTCATGAGGCGGCTCTGTTTATTTCTGTGTTGGACACAAGCACGAAACTTTATGTTCTCTTATTCTTACTTGACTTACTTCCAGGAAGTTGAGTTTCGCCCATATACGTCTTATCATACCCTCCACAAGATATACGTCTTATCATACCCTAAACAAGATATACGTCTTATCATACCCTCCACAAGATATACGTCTTATCATACCCTCCACAAGATATACGTCTTATCATACCCTCCACAAGATATACGTCTTATCATACCCTCCACAAGATATACGTCTTATCATACCCTCCACAAGATATACGTCTTATCATACCCTCCACAAGATATACGTCTTATCATACCCTCCACAAGATATACGTCTTATCATACCCTCCACAAGATATACGTCTTATCATACCCTCCACAAGATATACGTCTTATCATACCCTCCACAAGATATACGTCTTATCATATCCTCCACAAGATATACGTCTTATCATACCCTCCACAAGATATACGTCTTATCATACCCTCCACAAGATATACGTCTTATCATACCCTCCACAAGATATACGTCTTATCATACCCTCCACAAGATATACGTCTTATCATACCCTCCACAAGATATACGTCTTATCATACCCTCCACAAGATATACGTCTTATCATACCCTCCACAAGATATACGTCTTATCATTACCCTCCACAAGATATACGTTTTATCATACCCTCCACAAGATATACGTCTTATCATACCCTCCACAAGATATACGTCTTATCCTTACCCTCCACAAGATATACGTCTTATCATACCCTCCACAAGATATACGTCTTATCATACCCTCCACAAGATATACGTCTTATCTTTACCCTCCACAAGATATACGCCTTATCATTATCCTCCACAAGATATACGTCTTATCATACCCTCCACAAGATATACGTCTTATCATTACCCTCCACAAGATATACGTCTTATCATACCCTCCACAAGATATACGTCTTATCATACCCTCCACAAGATATACGTCTTATCATTACCCTCCACAAGATATACGTCTTATCATTACCCTCCACAAGATATACGTCTTATCATACCCTCCACAAGATATACGCCTTATTACCCTCCACAAGATATACGTCTTATCATTACCCTCCACAAGATATACGTCTTATCATACCCTCCACAAGATATACGTCTTATCATACCCTCCACAAAATATACGTCTTATCATTACCCTCCACAAGATATACGTCTTATCATTACCCTCCACAAGATATACGTCTTATCATACCCTCCACAAGATATGCGTCTTATCATACCCTCCACAAGATATACGTCTTATCATTACCCTCCACAAGATATACGTCTTATCATTACCCTCCACAAGATATACGTCTTATCATACCCTCCACAAGATATGCGTCTTATCATACCCTCCACAAGATATGCGTCTTATCATACCCTCCACAAGATATACGTCTTATCATACCCTCCACAAGATATACGTCTTATCATACCCTCCACAAGATATGCGTCTTATCATACCCTCCACAAGATATACGTCTTATCATACCCTCCACAAGATATACGTCTTATCATACCCTCCACAAGATATGCGTCTTATCATACCCTCCACAAGATATACGTCTTATCATTACCCTCCACAAGATATACGTCTTATCATTACCCTCCACAAGATATACGTCTTATCATACCCTCCACAAGATATGCGTCTTATCATACCCTCCACAAGATATACGTCTTATCATTACCCTCCACAAGATATACGTCTTATCATTACCCTCCACAAGATATACGTCTTATCATACCCTCCACATGATATGCGTCTTATCATACCCTCCACAAGATATACGTCTTATCATTACCCTCCACAAGATATACGTCTTATCATACCCTCCACAAGATATACGTCTTATCATTACCCTCCAGAAGATATACGTCTTATCATACCCTCGACAAGATATACGTCTTATCATACCCTCCACAAGATATACGCCTTATCATTACCCTCCACAAGATATACGTCTTATCATACCCTCCACAAGATATACGTCTTATCATTACCCTCCACAAGATAGACGTCTTATCATACCCTCCACAAGATATACGTCTTATCATACCCTCCACAAGATATACGTCTTATCATTACCCTCCACAAGATATACGTCTTATCATTACCCTCCACAAGATATACGTCTTATCATACCCTCCACAAGATATACGTCTTATCATTACCCTTCACAAGATATACGTCTTATCATACCCTCCACAAGATATACGTCTTATCATTACCCTCCACAAGATATACGTCTTATCATTACCCTCCACAAGATATACGTCTTATCATACCCTCCACAAGATATACGTCTTATCATTACCCTCCAAAAGATATACGTCTTATCATACCCTCCACAAGATATACGTCTTATCATTACCCTCCACAAGATATAGGTCTTATCATACCCTCCACAAGATATACGTCTTATCATACCCTCCACAAGATATACGTCTTATCATACCCTCCACAAGATATACGTCTTATCATTACCCTCCACAAGATATACGTCTTATCATACCCTCCACAAGATATACGTCTTATCATTACCCTCCACAAGATATACGTCTTATCATACCCTCCACAAGATATACGTCTTATCATTACCCTCCACAAGATATACGTCTTATCATTACCCTCCACAAGATATACGTCTTATCATACCCTCCACAAGATATACGTCTTATCATACCCTCCACAAGATATACGTCTTATCATACCCTCTACAAGATATACGTCTTATCATTACCCTCCACAAGATATACGTCTTATCATACCCTCTACAAGATATACGTCTTATCATTACCCTCCACAAGATATACGTCTTATCATACCCTCCACAAGATATACGTCTTATCATACCCTCCACAAGATATACGTCTTATCATTACGCTCCACAAGATATGCGTCTTATCATACCCTCCACAAGATATACGTCTTATCATACCCTCCACAAGATATACGTCTTATCATACCCTCCACAAGATATACATCTTATCATTACCCTCCACAAGATATACGTCTTATCATACCCTCCACAAGATATACGTCTTATCATACCCTCCACAAGATATACGTCTTATCATACCCTCCACAAGATATACGCCTTATCATTACCCTCCACAAGATATACGTCTTATCATTACGCTCCACAAGATATACGTCTTATCATACCCTCCACAAGATATACGTCTTATCATACCCTCCACAAGATATACGTCTTATCATACCCTCCACAAGATATACGTCTTATCATACCCTCCACAAGATATACGTCTTATCATACCCTCCACAAGATATACGTCTTATCATTACCCTCCACAAGATATACGTCTTATCATACCCTCCACAAGATATACGTCTTATCATTACCCTTCACAAGATATACGTCTTATCATACCCTCCACAAGATATACGTCTTATCATTACCCTCCACAAGATATACGTCTTATCATACCCTCGACAAGATATACGTCTTATCATACCCTCCACAAGATATACGCCTTATCATTACCCTCCACAAGATATACGTCTTATCATTACCCTCCACAAGATATACGTCTTATCATACCCTCCACAAGATATACGTCTTATCATACCCTCCACAAGATATACGTCTTATCATACCCTCCACAAGATATACATCTTATCATTACCCTCCACAAGATATACGTCTTATCATACCCTCCACAAGATATACGTCTTATCATACCCTCCACAAGATATACGTCTTATCATTACCCTCCACAAGATATACGTCTTATCATACCCTCCACAAGATATACGTCTTATCATACCCTCCACAAGATATACGTCTTATCATACCCTCCACAAGATATACGTCTTATCATTACCCTCCACAAGATATACGTCTTATCATACCCTCCTCAAGATATACGTCTTATCATACCTTCCACAAGATATACGTCTTATCATTACCCTCCACAAGATATACGTCTTATCATACCCTCCTCAAGATATACGTCTTATCATACCTTCCACAAGATATACGTCTTATCATTACCCTCCACAAGATATACGTCTTATCATACCCTCCACAAGATATACGTCTTATCATTACCCTCCACAAGATATACGTCTTATCATACCCTCCACAAGATATGTCTTATCATACCCTCCACAAGATATGTCTTATCATACCCTCCACAAGATATACGTCTTATCATACCCTCCACAAGATATACGTCTTATCATACCCTCCACAAGATATACGTCTTATCATACCCTCCACAAGATATACGTCTTATCATACCCTTCGTTTTATACATTTCCCAGCACAATTCGTATTAAGTTTAATATCTTCATCTGTTAATTAGATATTCTTCTCACTAATTTGTATTAAATATTATTGTTCCAAGGAATGCTCTGGGTGTAATATAACTACGTTTTTCAACAGAGGCTGATGGCAACAATGAACATCGAAGAAAAATAATGGTCAGTTTACACTGCTGGCTGACCCACGATTCTGTTGCTGTCCATAAATCCACCGATACTCGGCTAGAGCACTATCAGTTTTGAATTCATATAAATTCTTTAAATATGTATTTCTTAACACTTCGGCCGTCTCCCACCGAGACAGGGTGACCCGACAAAGAAGAAAACACTTTCACTGTCACTCGTTCAATGATTGTCTTAGCAGGAACATGATGACATTACAGTTCAGGCGACCTTCCAAACCGCCTCCTTCACAATACAATGTATTTTCTACCTCCAGGACTCGAGCCTAACTAACCGCATTCATGAATTTCTTAAAAAATAATGTTACCTTGCTCATACTTCAACAACACGTCAAATCACAAAAACTACTTCTCTCTACTAATGCTCTGTTTATTTTTGTGTTAGACACAAGCACGAAACTTTATGTTCCCTTATTCTTACTTGAATTACTTCCAGGAGGCCCACAAATGCCTGTTGAATGTCCAATTATTTACCACTGAAAACCTCCTTTACCCTCTCCCTCCAGTGTTTCCTGGGATGATCCCTACCCTTCCATCTCTCCTTCCCTCCACCACAGATTTATACTCCCTCTTAGTAGTCCTATATTACTCCATCCTCTATATATGTGTACTGCTTCAAGAACCCCTAATTAACCCTCTTAATAATTATTTTGGCAACTCTACACCTATTTTTAATCACAAAACTTCGAATTCTCTGTATAATATAATAAAACAAAATAAGTTAGAATATAACGTATTTTCCGGCATATAAGGCGCACGAGCAAATGAGACATATAAGACTATATTAGCGAGCAGTTGTAACATAACTTTAGTAAACAACTGTTGAAGTGTAACCCAGAGTGTAACCTTGACCATCACCTCCAGCATATAAGGCGCAGCGGGATTTTCCAAGACTTTTTGTGTGAAAAAGTGCTCTTTATATGGCGGAAAATATTTTATGTGGCTTATATTTAAATGATAAATCACGAAGGCCAGTATATAGGAAGATGTCTGAAAATAGAAAATCTTTTTAAACAGCTATGTCTTTGTGTAAAATAAAATCAATAATAAAAAATATATTTATTAAAAGAATAAAAAAAAGGTATGTGGACATTCTGAAAAGAGATGAAACAGAAGAACAAAATATACAAATGCAATGTAGTTGATGGTAAAAAGAATTGTCCAGATGTTTTAATAAAGGTCAGGATGTTTTAATAAAGGTCAGGATGTTTTAATGAAGGTCAGGATGTTTTAATAAAGGTCAGAATGATTTAATAAAGGTCAGAATGTTTTAATAAAGGTCAGGATGTTTTAATAAAGGTCAGGATGTTTTAATGAAGGTCAGGATGTTTTAATAAAGGTCAGAATGTTTTAATAAAGGTCAGAATGTTTTCATAAAGGTCAGGATGTTTTAATAAAGGTCAGGATGTTTTAATGAAGGTCAGGATGTTTTAATAAAGGTCAGAATGTTTTAATAAAGGTCAGAATGTTTTAATAAAGGTCAGAATGTTTTAATGAAGGTCAGAATGTTTTAATAAAGGTCAGAATGTTTTAATGAAGGTCAGAATGTTTTAATAAAGGTCAGAATGTTTTAATGAAGGTCAGAATGTTTTAATAAAGGTCAGGATGTTATAATAAAGGTCAGAATGTTTTAATAAAGGTCAGAATGTTTTAATAAAGGTCAGAATGTTTTAATAAAGGTCAGAATGTTTTAATGAAGGTCAGAATGTTTTAATAAAGGGCAGGATGTTATAATAAAGGTCAGGATGTTTTAATAAAGGTCAGAATGTTTTAATAAAGGTCAGAATGTTTTAATGAAGGTCAGGATGTTTTAATAAAGGTCAGGATGTTTTAATAAAGGTCAGAATGTTTTAATAAAGGTCAGAATGTTTTAATGAAGGTCAGGATGTTTTAATAAAGGTCAGGATGTTTTAATAAAGGTCAGGATGTTTTAATAAAGGTCAGGATGTTTTAATAAAGGTCAGAATGTTTTAATAAAGGTCAGAATGTTTTAATGAAGGTCAGGATGTTTTAATAAAGGTCAGGATGTTTTAATAAAGGTCAGAATGTTTTAATAAAGGTCAGAATGTTTTAATGAAGGTCAGGATGTTTTAATAAAGGTCAGGATGTTTTAATAAAGGTCAGGATGTTTTAATAAAGGTCAGGATGTTTTAATAAAGGTCAGAATGTTTTAATGAAGGTCAGGATGTTTTAATAAAGGTCAGGATGTTTTAATAACGGTCAGTATGTTTTAATAAAGGTCAAGATGTTTTAATAAAGGTCATGATGATTTAATGAAGGTCAGGATGTTTTAATAAAGGTCAGGATGTTTTAATAAAGGTCAGGATGTTTTAATAAAGGTCAGGATGTTTTAATAAAGGTCAGGATGTTTTAATAAAGGTCATGATGTTTTAATGAATGTCAGGATGTTTTAATAAAGGTCAGGATGTTATAATAAAGGTCAGGATGTTATAATAAAGGTCAGGATGTTATAATAAAGGTCAGGATGTTATAATAAAGGTCAGGATGTTATAATAAAGGTCAGGATGTTATAATAAAGGTCAGGATGTTATAATAAAGGTCAGGATGTTTTAATGAAGAATACACAATGCTTTCACGAGAAAAATTAAGTTCATTTTGTATATTCACCTCAGATACTAAAGAATTATATTGATAGATTTACTGATGAAGTTGATCATGATAGATTTACTGATGAAGTTGATCATGATAGATTTACTGATGAAGTTGATCATGATAGGATTCATTCAAAGGTAATAAAACAAGGTAACAAGGCCGGAATATTGCTGTACATTAACATCTCTGTTCAAAGCAGGTGAAATTACAGATCTAGAGAGTGTACAGAGAACCTTCACTGCACAAATAAGTTCCATCAAACACCTCAACTACTGGGAACACTTGGAAGCACTTGATTTGTACTCACTGGAACTGAGGCGAGAGAGATATAACATAATCTACACTTGGAAAATCCTAGAAGGAATGGGCCTGAATCTGCACACAGAAATCACTCCCTACGAAAGTAAAAGACTGGGTAGGAGGTGCAAAATACCTGCAGTGAAAAGTAGGGGCGCAACTGGAACACTAAGAGAAAACATCATAAGTGTCCGGTGCCCAAGACTGTTCAACAGTCTCCCACCATGCATGAGGGGTATTACCAATAGACCCCTGACTACATTCAAGAGGGAGCTGGACAAATTCTAAAAGTCGGTGCTGGATCACCCGGTTGTGGTTCGTTCGTAGGACTTTGTGCGGCCAGCAGTAACAGCCTGGTCGATCAGGCCCTGATCCACCGGGAGGGCTGGTCGTGGACCGGGGCGCAGGGGCGTTAATCCCTGGAATACCCTCCAAGTAGATTCGTCCAGGTAGACTGAGTCGCCCATGAACTTGTTATATCATCATGTTTACTGAAGCTGTTTGAAATTCATTTCCAGGATATATTAGTAGGTATAATATATTTTGATTTTAGACAGTTTGGTTACAGTTGAGGATTATCTACTGATGAAGAAGAGCAGTTAGTGCTTTAATGGAGCCGTGTAACGCGTTACACAAGTAACACCACCACGTTATTGTGGCAGATATGATTAGTGATTGAGGAATTAATCTTGATATTCTATATTGTTTTACATTTTATAAGTACCAGGAGGAAATAACTGTGTCAGTGGTATACAATACTGACTTAACGAAGCATTAGATGCTTCGCCATCCACTAGATTAATACATGGACATAATCTTTAGATTGTAGAAATATATAGAGAAGACTGGACGACTAGGTAAGCAGTCCCTCAGCCTAGGAGCAGGTGGTGCTCCTAGGCCTAGGTTAGGATAGATTAGGTTAGGTCAGGTTTGTCAGGACACAGAACAATTGGTTCATGTCTTAGTCATATGATGACCCGCCACTAGAGGTTTTGGTCATCTGACGGAGACCTTCCACTGCTGTGTGGAATGGAACAAAAAAGTGATTATTACACTATGAACAATTGTGTAAATCATGGTGGCTTCCTCTTACTATTTTGTTGTTAACTTCCTATCGACAAAATGAATAAAGAAATATTCTCGATGTGGTTGAGGGGAAGATTCCACTTTCTTGAAGCAAATATTATCACATACGAGGATAATATTATCACATACGAGGATAATATTATCACATACGAGGATAATATTATCACATACGAGGATAATATTATCACATACAAGGATAATATTATCACATACGAGGATAATATTATCACATACGAGGATAATATTATCACATACGAGGATAATATTATCACATACGAGGATAATATTATCACATACGAGGATAATATTATCACATACGAGGATAATATTATCACATACGAGGATAATATTATCACATACGAGGATAATATTATCACATACGAGGATAATATTATCACATACGAGGATAATATTATCACATACGAGGATAATATTATCACATACAAGGATAATATTATCACATACGAGGATAATATTATCACATACGAGGATAATATTATCACATACGAGGATAATATTATCACATACAAGGATAATATTATCACATACGAGGATAATATTATCACATACGAGGATAATATTATTCTTTTCACTGATACAAATAAAATATAACATTTTTAAGTTACTGATTAATAAGTAAATCAGCCTGAATATTACTTCGTGAGAGTAGTAAGAGTGGTAATATATTTAAGTATAAATAGGTCGAACAATGTTATTATTTACATCAATATACACCAAGTGATTTGCTACACAACAAGAAAGTTGAAATTATACCAAACATGTTAAATTTAAGTTCATTATAACAAATTATCTACGAAATAAGTTCCATGAACTGTTGCTGGTATTTAGGGTAATAAGGTGTTTAGTTAGATATTTTTTCACCTTTATTGGCGCCTTTTGAAATGTATATAAAAAAAGGCTGAACTTAGCCACCTGTCGTACTGCATATTAGTAGTTGTTTATTTAAATATTATGTGGCCTTTTAATAAGCTAGGTATTTTAAACATTGATTTATGAGAATTATGTATCTTTTTATATTATCAACTTGTAACACAGGAATTCCTTTTTCATACGTTCCTCAAGTCTTCATTGACAAATATTATATTAATTTATCCATAATTATTAGGATACTACGAAATTCTGATGAACTAGAAGTATGTTCAAAGGCGGTTGAGGAAAGTATTGTGGGAGGTTGTGGGCATAGACACATATACCCATCATAGGCTGGTTAACATTAAGGGTATATTTAGTATTTTAAGTTGCATGCCTCTAATAGTGTACTTGATCAAAAAGACAGTTGTGCAACATTTGGGTATATTTAATCTGAAATCGTTTCTCCAGCCAGTACCGTCTTCAGTTCAGTGAAGGGAAAGGTGGAAACTGAAGAGTGGTTTGAGGTAATCAATCCCTCATCCTGGAGTCTGTGTGTTCGGTCCATCAGTCTTCATAAAACTTAATCAAGATAGATGGTCTGGTCTGAACACATCGACTGTAGGCTGGGGGACTGATTACCTCAAAATCTTTCCCAGTTTCTACCATTCATCTATATACTGGACTGAGAAAGCCAACTGGGAGTGAAATGTTCCCACAATAAAGATACCCAAGTGTAGAATATGTCTCAATAGTCAGGAGTTAAAATAGCTGAAATATTACTAACTTAGGTAAGATTGATCAGGAAACAGGACAAGTGTTTCCTGACGAGGATTTTAGTCTTAAGATGACCCGCCACTGGAGCTTTTGGTCAACTGACAGAGACCTTCCACTGGCTTACCTGTCCACACCTTAAAAGTTAAGATTAAATCTTACAAGACATAATTACATATTTAATGAGGTTGTGGATACTACAGTTTATGTTGAAATTAGTTGATGATTAAGTCACATGTGCAACAGTTGATGATTAAGTCACATGTGTAACAGTTGATGATTAAGTCACATGTGCAACAGTTGATGATTAAGTCACATGTGTAACAGTTGATGATTAAGTCACATGTGCAACAGTTGATGATTAAGTCACATGTGCAACAGTTGATGATTAAGTCACATGTGTAACAGTTGATGATTAAGTCACATGTGCAACAGTTGATGATTAAGTCACATGTGCAACAGTTGATGATTAAGTCACATGTGTAACAGTTGATGATTAAGTCACATGTGCAACAGTTGATGATTAAGTCACATGTGCAACAGTTGATGATTAAGTCACATGTGCAACAGTTGATGATTAAGTCACATGTGTAACAGTTGATGATTAAGTCACATGTGCAACAGTTGATGATTAAGACACATGTGCAACAGTTGATGATTAAGTCACATGTGTAACAGTTGATGATTAAGTCACATGTGCAACAGTTGATGATTAAGTCACATGTGCAACAGTTGATGATTAAGTCACATGTGCAACAGTTGATGATTAAGTCACATGTGCAACAGTTGATGATTAAGTCACATGTGTAACAGTTGATAATTAAGTCACATGTGCAACAGTCGATGATTAAGTCACATGTGCAACAGTTGATGATTAAGTCACATGTGCAACAGTTGATGATTAAGTCACATGTGCAACAGTTGATGATTAAGACACATGTGCAACAGTTGATGATTAAGACACATGTGCAACAGTTGATGATTAAGACACATGTGTAACAGTTGATGATTAAGACACATGTGTAACAGTTGATGATTAAGTCACATGTAACAGTTGATGATTAAGTCACGTGTAACAGTTGATGATTAAGTCACATGTGTAACAGTTGATGATTAAGACACATGTGCAACAGTCGATGATTAAGACACATGTGTAACAGTTGATGATTAAGTCACATGTGCAACAGTTGATGATTAAGTCACATGTGCAACAGTTGATGATTAAGACACATGTGCAACAGTTGATGATTAAGTCACATGTGTAACAGTTGATGATTAAGTCACATGTGCAACAGTTGATGATTAAGTCACATGTGTAACAGTTATGATTAAGTCACATGTGCAACAGTTGATGATTAAGTCACATGTGCAACAGTTATGATTAAGACACATGTGTAACAGTTGATGATTAAGTCACATGTGCAACAGTTGATGATTAAGACACATGTGCAACAGTTATGATTAAGACACATGTGCAACAGTTATGATTAAGACACATGTGTAACAGTTGATGATTAAGTCACATGTGCAACAGTTGATGATTAAGACACATGTGCAACAGTTATGATTAAGACACATGTGTAACAGTTGATGATTAAGACACATGTGCAGCAGTTGATGATTAAGTCACATGTGTAACAGTTGATGATTAAGTCACATGTGCAACAGTTGATGATTAAGTCACATGTGCAACAGTTGATGATTAAGTCACATGTGCAACAGTTGATGATTAAGTCACATGTGCAACAGTTGATGATTAAGTCACATGTGCAACAGTTGATGATTAAGTCACATGTGTAACAGTTGATAATTAAGTCACATGTGCAACAGTTGATGATTAAGTCACATGTGTAACAGTTGATGATTAAGTCACATGTGCAACAGTTGATGATTAAGTCACATGTGCAACAGTTGATGATTAAGACACATGTGCAACAGTTGATGATTAAGACACATGTGCAACAGTTGATGATTAAGACACATGTGTAACAGTTGATGATTAAGACACATGTGTAACAGTTGATGATTAAGTCACATGTAACAGTTGATGATTAAGTCACGTGTAACAGTTGATGATTAAGTCACATGTGTAACAGTTGATGATTAAGACACATGTGCAACAGTCGATGATTAAGACACATGTGTAACAGTTGATGATTAAGTCACATGTGCAACAGTTGATGATTAAGTCACATGTGCAACAGTTATGATTAAGACACATGTGTAACAGTTGATGATTAAGTCACATGTGCAACAGTTGATGATTAAGACACATGTGCAACAGTTATGATTAAGACACATGTGCAACAGTTATGATTAAGACACATGTGTAACAGTTGATGATTAAGTCACATGTGCAACAGTTGATGATTAAGACACATGTGCAACAGTTATGATTAAGACACATGTGTAACAGTTGATGATTAAGACACATGTGCAACAGTTATGATTAAGACACATGTGTAACAGTTGATGATTAAGTCACATGTGCAACAGTTGATGACTAAGACACATGTGCAACAGTTGATGAAGTCACATGTGCAACAGTTGATGATTAAGACACATGTGCAACAGTTATGATTAAGACACATGTGCAACAGTTATGATTAAGACACATGTGCAACAGTTGATTAAGTCACATGTGCAACAGTTGATGATTAAGACACATGTGCAACAGTTATGATTAAGACACATGTGTAACAGTTGATGATTAAGACACATGTGCAACAGTTATGATTAAGACACATGTGTAACAGTTGATGATTAAGTCACATGTGCAACAGTTGATGATTAAGTCACATGTGCAACAGTTATGATTAAGACACATGTGCAACAGTTATGATTAAGACACATGTGTAACAGTTGATGATTAAGTCACATGTGCAACAGTTGATGATTAAGACACATGTGCAACAGTTATGATTAAGACACATGTGTAACAGTTGATGATTAAGACACATGTGCAACAGTTATGATTAAGACACATGTGTAACAGTTGATGATTAAGTCACATGTGCAACAGTTGATGACTAAGACACATGTGCAACAGTTGATGAAGTCACATGTGCAACAGTTGATGATTAAGACACATGTGCAACAGTTGATGATTAAGACACATGTGCAACAGTTGATGAAGTCACATGTGCAACAATTGATGATTAAGACACATGTGCAACAGTTGATGATTAAGACACATGTGCAACAGTTGAAGTCACATGTGCAACAGTTGATGATTAAGACACATGTGCAACAGTTGATGATTAAGACACATGTGCAACAGTTGATGATTAAGACACATGTGCAACAGTTGATGAAGTCACATGTGCAACAATTGATGATTAAGACACATGTGCAATAGTTGATGATTAAGACACATGTGCAACAGTTGATGAAGTCACATGTGCAACAGTTGATGATTAAGACACATGTGCAACAGTTGATGAAGTCACATGTGCAACAGTTGATGATTAAGACACATGTGCAACAGTTGATGATTAAGACACATGTGCAACAGTAGATGATTAAGACACATGTGTAACAGTTGATGATTAAGACACATGTGCAACAGTTGATGATTAAGACACATGTGCAACAGCTGATGTTTAAGTCACTTGTATTGCACATGTGACTTAATCATCAACTAGACTGTATGTTCAATTTGTCACAGATTTATAATACTGAATCAGTTGGGGACGGACATTTTACCATTCATGTTTAATTTGGCTGAAGATATTAAAAAAATATGATATATATCCTTAGATTTTAAGAAATTAAGTCGGAACTGTCTAAGACTGTTGAGGCAAATTATAGCTGATACGGGAACTTGACAGGAAATTCAGTAACTTTGTCTTGGGACTTGTAAATGTTTCACACAAGAAGCGTCGTAGGTAAACATCATCACTGTCATTCGTTAATTTAGACATTCAGAGCTTTTTGAAAGGTCATCCCCTGTTGCAGTGTTGTCCAATATGGGATGTTCGCTCTCCTTCAGTGTGTAAGATGCCTCAGAAGAGCTGCATGAAGAGTCCCTTCGATACAATAACATTTTTGTTCTATTATTTACTAACATTATGTTAATTCTGACTAAAAATTGCATGCCGATCAATTGTGGAATATATTGTGAATTAAGGAAAGATAAATAAGTCCACCAAGATCACGTTCAATCAAATAAGTTTTTATTTGTTCAGAAAGTCTCGTCTCACTTCAGATCATCAGTAAAACGCAAAACAAGAAGTTTCACTGATATCATTATTTTTTCTTGTTAAGAGTAAGTCTTATTGGCCAAATGGAGAATTTATTTTTTGCACTTCTGAATATATATTATTACTGGAGTACTTTGTTTAGTTCTATAAATCTTAAAATAAACTGTAAATCCAATGTCTTTGGAATGTCGATTTAATCCTTTTTAACCAATCAAAAATTGTATGAGATTGTGTAAGTGGGCTGGTATAGATCTGTGTGATGTGTAACGTGAAGATGTACCTAGTGTGATCTCCGCTCTTAGACCAACTGTATCTTCAGTTAAGTCAGAGTAAGAGGAAGCTAGAAGAGAGATTCAGTGACTGAAAGTTATGTGCAAGTATTATCCCCGGAACAACGTCGTCCAGGACAGTAAGTATTATCCCCGGAACAACGTCGTCCAGGATAGCAAGTATTGTCCCCAGAACAACGTCGTCCAGGACAGTAAGTATTATCCCCGGAACAACGCCGTCCAGGATAGCCGCGGTGATGATCCCACCAATGACTGGATGCTGGCTGGAAAGAACCAGACTAATTGTTATATTTTAACACGCAGACAACGCTGAAACTACGGAGTCCCTCACCAATATCAAGGCAAAATATTACTTTGACCGTGCAATATGGATACCTAGGTACAACCTTTTCAGATGCCACAGAAAGAACAGGAAACAAGGGGGTGGGGTTGGCCTGCATGTCAAAGAGTCGCTCATTTGAACAGAGATAGTGAACACCACAAATATTGTAGTTGAAGTTCTGACAATAAAAATCGAGAACCAAAACTTAGTCATTGTAATTGTATATAAGCCACCTGATGCAACTTCCCAACAATTCAAAGAACAGCTATCAAAAATTGACTCCTGTCTGGAAAATTTCCAGCCCCATCCCCAAACATCTTGCTGCTTGGTGACTTCAGTCTAAGACATACAAATAATGTTATAGCAGAAATAATCCCTGGAGGCAGCTCAGATGAAAAGTCACACACACAGGAGCTGCTGAATTTCTGCAATAAACGCACCCTAAGTCAGATAGTGGAGCCAGCAAGACTGAAGAACACACTAGACCTTATTTTCACAAATAATGAGGACCTGATAAGAAACATAACACTATCAAAAACAACAAATTCTGAACACAATCTAATTGAAGTCCAGACTAACATGCACAGGGGTCCTGATCAGCAAAATGCATACAGCTATGAGGGTACCTATACCAAATTCAACTTCGACAACAAGAACATAAACTGGGATCAGGTAAACTATGCCCTAAATGAAACACGTTGGGATATCTTAAATTACATGGACCCTAATCAGTCTCTTGAAAAGATCAACCTCCTGGTAGCTGAAGTATGTTCAAGGCATATTCCCCTGAGAACAAACAAGAAGTAAATTGGAGAGAGAGAGAGAGACGCTCCCTCTACAGGAGAAGACGAAGAATTACTGAGCTTCTCAAGAATGCCAGATTATCTGATACACGGAAGGAAGTGCTAACCAGGGAAGTGGAAAATATTGAGTTAAAGTTAAAGGACTCATACAGGATCCAGAAGAGACAAGAGGAGCTAAAAGCGATTAGGGAAATTGAAAGAAATTCGAAATATTTCTTTTCATATGCCAAAAACAAGGCAAAAACGACTTCTAGTATAAGGCCCCTGCTCAGACAAGACGGATCCTACACAGATGACATAAACGAAATGAGTGAGATACTGAAATCTCAATATGACTGTGTTCAGCAAGCCACTAATCAGTCTAAAGATAGACAATTCAAACAATGTTTTCATGAATGAGCCTCAAAACCCTGCCAATGTTTGTCAAATTTCTGAAATAACCCTAATTCCACTAGACTTTGAGAAAGCCATCGACGACATGCTCATGAACTCAGCCCCAGGCCCAGACTCCTGGAACTCTGTGTTCATCTAGAACTGCAAGAAACCCCTCTCACAGGCCCTAAATATGCTATGGAGAAGGAACATAGAAACATGTGAGATTTCACAATCACTAAAAGCATCAGATATAGCCCCACTCCATAAAGGTGGCAGCAAAGCAGTAGCCAAGAACTATAGACCATTAGCTTTAACGTCCCATATCATAAAAATCTTTGAAAGAGTTCTAAGAAGCAGGATAGCAAACCACCTGGACTCCCAAAAGTTGCACAATCCAGGGCAACATGGTCTCAGAGTAGGTCGCTCCTGCCTCTCACAACTACTGTACCACTATGATATGGTCTTAGATGCACTGGAAAACAAACAGAATGCAGATGTAGTATACACAGATTTTGAAAAAGCCTTTGACAAGTGAGACCATAGTGTAATAGCACACAAAATGCGAGCTGAAGGGATAACTGACAAAGTAGGAAGATGGATCTTCAACTTTCTAACCAATCGAACACAAAAAGTAGTGGTAAACAGATTTAAATCGGATGTTGCCCTAGTGAAGAGCTCTGTCCCACAAGGCACAGTACTCGCCCTTATCCTGTTCCTCATTCTCATATCAGACATAGGCAGAGATGTATCATCCTTTGCAGACGATACTAGGATCTGCATGAGTGTGTCATCCATTGAGGACACGGCAAAGCTCCAAGAAGATATAAATCAAGTTTTCCAATGGGCAACATAGAACAATATGAGGTTCAGTAAAAGGACACAAGTGCAACTAATGTGACATTTATTGTGGCAACGTTTCGCTCTCCAGGAGCTTTATCAAGCCATTACAAACAATACATGGACACAGAGGGTATATAAAGGCTCAGAGTGAGGTGAATACTAGTGAGGTACCATTTCGATGTTCACTAGTGGTAGTAGTAGTAGTAGTAGTAGTGGTAGTGACAAAAGTAATACAATATGGTAGAGCAATTAATTCGTACATGAGTAAAAGGATATAAAAGCTATTACTTGGGTAACATAAAAATAGGTTGGACAAATATAAACTGGAATGAGGCAGCTTGTAGTATAACAGGAGAGACTATGTGATGGCAGGGTTTACTGTTTTCAGGAGGATTCTTGCTAAGACTTCGGAGATGGTGAAGCTGCCGTTGTTTTGTTTAATTGTATTCGAAACAGCGATCAGTGCTGATTCAAGGCACTTGCGTGTGCGGAAATTAGTTTCTTTTATCACTAATTGGGCGTCTCTGAATTTCATAAGATGATTGGTGGAATTTCGGTGTTGTACACAGGCGTTGTTTAAGTTGTCGTTCCTACATGCGTATATGTGTTCATTGAGGCGGGTGTCGAGGTTTCTTGCTGTTTCACCTACGTAGATCTTGTCACAGCCTCCACAGGGTATAGTGTAAACTCCTGCATTGACTGGTTCGTGGTGATTGGGTTTTGTCCTGGTTAGATCCTTTATTGAAGTGGTAGAAGCGATGGCGACTCTGGTGTTAGCTTGTGAAAGTACTTTTGAGACGTTTAGTGCAACCTGGCTGTTGGGAAGAATTATAACTTTGTTGGGAGCGGTGTTGATGCGTGGAGAATTGATGATCTGAAGAGCTCTTTTCTTGCAGTCTTTGATGAAAAAAGAAGGAAATTGCAACTCAGTGAATGTTTGGTGAATGTAAGTACATTCTTCGTCAAGAAACTCAGGACTACAAATTCGGTATGCTCTTAGGAAAAACCCGATGATGATGCCTCTTTTGGTCTTGGTATCTTGACTGGAATAGAAGTGTGTGAGATCATTTTTATTGGTGGGTTTCCGATAAACTTGAAATCTTAGGTTGTTGTCTACTTTGTGAATGAGGACGTCGAGGAAAGGTAGCTTGTCATTGGACTCTTCTTCTAGTGTAAACTGAATCGCTGGTTCAACTGCGTTGAGCCTTGCCTGAAGATCCCGTACATCAAAACGTTTTGGAGTTATTACGAGGACATCGTCCACGTAACGTAACCAAGTGACGCTTGAAGGGATGATGTTGGCGAAGTGTTCGGACTCTAGGTGTTCCATGTATAAGTTGGCTAGGACGGCACTTATTGGGGACCCCATTCCCATGCCGTAGGTTTGTTTGTAGAGCTTGTTATTGAAGGAAAAACAGTTGAAGTTAACACAGAGTTCAATCAAGTCAACAAAATCTCCGGGAGGTAAAGGAAGATTAAGGTCCTGGTTGACTTTACGTCGTAGAACCTCGATGGCTTTTTTGGTAGGTACTTTTGTGAAGAGGGAAGTCATACTCAACACCAGTGACTACAACACTAAAATGATGGACCTTTTGAATGATCAATCTACATACGAACCCATCAGCACTCAACAGTGGGAGACGCTCACCAAAGACTTTCTATACAAAACCAGACAAATACTCAAACGCACTAGAGAAGGGAAGAAACTTCTGTACTTGTTACCAAGCAACCCTAAACCAGCACACATGTATTGTTTACCCAAGACCCATAAACACAATATTCCTCTCAGACCAATCACGTCAGGAATAGGCAGTGCTCCACACAAACTAGCCGGAGTTCTTGCCAAACATCTTTCCTGCCTTCTGGGGACCATCAGCCCCGCTCATCTTAAACACTCAGGCGACCTTCTCAACCGCATCCGTAACCTCTCCGTCCGTAACAAGAAACTAAGCAGTTTGGATGTGACTTCCCTCTTCACAAAAGTACCTACCAAAAAAGCCATCGAGGTTCTACGACGTAAAGTCAACCAGGACCTTAATCTTCCTTTACCTCCCGGAGATTTTGTTGACTTGATTGAACTCTGTGTTAACTTCAACTGTTTTTCCTTCAATAACAAGCTCTACAAACAAACCTACGGCATGGGAATGGGGTCCCCAATAAGTGCCGTCCTAGCCAACTTATACATGGAACACCTAGAGTCCGAACACTTCGCCAACATCATCCCTTCAAGCGTCACTTGGTTACGTTACGTGGACGATGTCCTCGTAATAACTCCAAAACGTTTTGATGTACGGGATCTTCAGGCAAGGCTCAACGCAGTTGAACCAGCGATTCAGTTTACACTAGAAGAAGAGTCCAATGACAAGCTACCTTTCCTCGACGTCCTCATTCACAAAGTAGACAACAACCTAAGATTTCAAGTTTATCGGAAACCCACCAATAAAAATGATCTCACACACTTCTATTCCAGTCAAGATACCAAGACCAAAAGAGGCATCATCATCGGGTTTTTCCTAAGAGCATACCGAATTTGTAGTCCTGAGTTTCTTGACGAAGAATGTACTTACATTCACCAAACATTCACTGAGTTGCAATTTCCTTCTTTTTTCATCAAAGACTGCAAGAAAAGAGCTCTTCAGATCATCAATTCTCCACGCATCAACACCGCTCCCAACAAAGTTATAATTCTTCCCAACAGCCAGGTTGCACTAAACGTCTCAAAAGTACTTTCACAAGCTAACACCAGAGTCGCCATCGCTTCTACCACTTCAATAAAGGATCTAACCAGGACAAAACCCAATCACCACGAACCAGTCAATGCAGGAGTTTACACTATACCCTGTGGAGGCTGTGACAAGATCTACGTAGGTGAAACAGCAAGAAACCTCGACACCCGCCTCAATGAACACATATACGCATGTAGGAACGACAACTTAAACAACGCCTGTGTACAACACCGAAATTCCACCAATCATCTTATGAAATTCAGAGACGCCCAATTAGTGATAAAAGAAACTAATTTCCGCACACGCAAGTGCCTTGAATCAGCACTGATCGCTGTTTCGAATACAATTAAACAAAACAACGGCAGCTTCACCATCTCCGAAGTCTTAGCAAGAATCCTCCTGAAAACAGTAAACCCTGCCATCACATAGTCTCTCCTGTTATACTACAAGCTGCCTCATTCCAGTTTATATTTGTCCAACCTATTTTTATGTTACCCAAGTAATAGCTTTTATATCCTTTTACTCATGTACGAATTAATTGCTCTACCATATTGTATTACTTTTGTCACTACCACTACTACTACTACTACTACTACCACTAGTGAACATCGAAATGGTACCTCACTAGTATTCACCTCACTCTGAGCCTTTATATACCCTCTGTGTCCATGTATTGTTTGTAATGGCTTGATAAAGCTCCTGGAGAGCGAAACGTTGCCACAATAAATGTCACATTAGTTGCACTTGTGTCCTTTTACTTTACATATTGTCGGTAATTCTACCAACTTTATTACAATATGAGGTTCAATGAAGACAAATTCCAACTACTCCGTTATGGAAAACTGGAGGAAATAATAACTAGGACTGAGTATACTACAAACTCTAATGTCCGAAGACCTCACTTTCAAGGACCACAACAATGCTATCATATTTGCGAGGAAACTGATAGGATGTATAATGAGAACATTCAACATTCCCATTAACATCCCCATTCAAGGCAGGTGCAATTGCAGATCTAGAGAATGTTCAGAGAACTTTCACTGTACGAATAAGTTCCATCAAACACCTTAACTACTGGGAGCGCCTGGAAGCACTTGACTTGTACTCACTGGAGCGCAGGTGGGAAAGATATATCATAATCTACACCTGGAAGATTCTGGAGGTACTGGTTAATAATTTGCACACAGAAATCACTCCATACGAAAACAAAAGACTTGACAGGCGATGCAACATACCCCCAGTGAAAAGTAGGGGCGTCACTGGTAGACTAAGAGAAAACACAATAAGCGTCCTGGGCTCAAGACTGTTCAGCAGCCTCCCACCAGCCATAAGGGGCATTATCAGTAGACCCCTGGTTGTCTTCAAGAGAGAGCTGGACAAACACCTAAAGTCGGTGCCGGATCAGCGGGGCTGTGGTTCTTACGTTGGACTGCGTGCGACCAGCAGTAACAGCCTCGTTGATCAGGCCATGACCCACCGGGAGGCATGGTCGTGGACCGGGTCGCGGGGGCGTTGATCCCCCGGAATACCCTACAGGTAGGTAGACCACTGCGACCACAAATGCTAGTTTTAACAGATGAATCTCCCGCCAGGGTGGCCGTGACGAACCCTCACCAGTACCCTGGTGTTCAGCCTCACCAGTTCCCTGGTGTTCAGCCTCATCAGTACCCTGGTGTTCAGCCTCATCAGTACCCTGGTGTTCAGCCTCACCAGTACCCTGATGTTCAGCCTCAAAAGTACCCTGGTGTTCAGCTTCACCAGTACCCTGGCGTTCAGCCTCACCAGTAACCTGGTGTTCAGCCTCACAAGTGCCCTGGTGTTCAGCCTCACCAGTACCCTGGTGTTTAGCCTCACCAGTACCCTTGTGTTCAGCATCACCAGTACCCTTGTGTTCAGCCTCTCCAGTACCCAGGTGTTCAGCCTCACCAGTACCCTGGAGCTCAGCCTCACCAGTACCCTAATGATCAACCTCACCGGTACCCTGGTGTTCATCCTCACCAGTATCCTTGTGTTCAGCCTCACCAGTACCCTCGTGTTCAGCCTCACCAGTTCCCTCGTGTTCAGCTTCACCAGTATCCTCGTGTTCAGCCTCACCAGTGCCTTTGTGCTCAGCCTCACCAGAAACCTAGTGTTCAGCCTCACCAGTACCCTCGTGTTTAGCCTCACCAGTACCCCGGTGTTCAGCCTCACCAGTACCCTGGTGTTCAGCCTCACCAGTACCCTGGTGTTCAGCCTCACCAGTACCCTGGTGTTCATCCTCACCAGTACCCTGGTGTTCAGCCTCACCAGTACCCTGGTGTTCAACCTCACCAGTACCCTGGTGTTCAGCCTCACCAGTACCCTGGTGTTCAGCCTCACCAGTACCCTTGTGTTCAGCCTCACCAGTACCCTGGTGTTCAGCCTCACCAGAACCCTGGCGTTCAGCTTCACCAGTTCCCTTGTGTTCAGCCTCACCAGTACCCTGGTGTTCAGCCTCACCAGTACCCTGGTGTTCAGCCTCACTAGTACCCTTTTGTTCAGCCTCACCAGTACCCTGGTGTTCAGCCTCACCAGTACCCTGGTGTTCAGCCTCACCAGTACCCTGGTGTTCAGCCTCACCAGTACCCTGGTGTTCAGCCTCACTAGTACCCTGGTGTTCAGCCTCACCAGTACCCTAATGTTCAGCCTCACCAGTACCCTGGTGTTCAGCCTCACCAGTACCCTTGTGTTCAGCCTCACCAGTATCCTGGTGTTCAGCCTCACCAGTACCCTGGTATTCAGCCTCAGCAGTACCCTGGTGTTCAGCCTCACCAGTACCCTGGTGTTCAGCCTCATAAGTACCCTGGTGTTCAGCCTCACCAGTACCCTGGTGTTCAGCCTCACCAGTACCCTGGTGTTCAGCCTCACCAGTACCCTGGTGTTCAGTCTCACCAGTACCCTGGTGTTCAGCCTCACCAGTACCCTGGTGTTCAGCCTCACCAGTACCCTGGTGTTCAGCCTCACTAGTACCCTGGTGTTCAGCCTCACCAGTACCCTAATGTTCAGCCTCATCAGTACCCTGGTGTTCAGCCTCACCAGTACCCTGGTGTTCAGCCTCACCAGTACCCTGGTGCTCAGCCTCACCAGTACCCTGGTGTTCAGCCTCACCAGTACCCTGGTGTTCAGCCTCACCTGTACCCTGGTGTTCAGCCTCAAAAGTACCCTGGTGTTCAGCTTCACCAGTACCCTGGCGTTCAGCCTCACCAGTAACCTGGTGTTCAGCCTCACAAGTGCCCTGGTGTTCAGCCTCACCAGTACCCTGGTGTTTAGCCTCACCAGTACCCTTGTGTTCAGCATCACCAGTACCCTTGTGTTCAGCCTCTCCAGTACACAGGTGTTCAGCCTCACCAGTACCCTGGAGCTCAGCCTCACCAGTACCCTAATGATCAACCTCATCGGTACCCTGGTGTTCATCCTCACCAGTATCCTTGTGTTCAGCCTCACCAGTACCCTCGTGTTCAGCCTCACCAGTTCCCTCGTGTTCAGCTTCACCAGTATCCTCGTGTTCAGCCTCACCAGTGCCTTTGTGCTCAGCCTCACCAGAAACCTAGTGTTCAGCCTCACCAGTACCCTCGTGTTTAGCCTCACCAGTACCCCGGTGTTCAGCCTCACCAGTACCCTGGTGTTCAGCCTCACCAGTACCCTGGTGTTCAGCCTCACCAGTACCCTGGTGTTCAACCTCACCAGTACCCTGGTGTTCAGCCTCACCAGTACCCTGGTGTTCAGCCTCACCAGTACCCTTGTGTTCAGCCTCACCAGTACCCTGGTGTTCAGCCTCACCAGAACCCTGGCGTTCAGCCTCACCAGTTCCCTTGTGTTCAGCCTCACCAGTACCCTGGTGTTCAGCCTCACCAGTACCCTGGTGTTCAGCCTCACTAGTACCCTTTTGTTCAGCCTCACCAGTACCCTGGTGTTCAGCCTCACCAGTACCCTGGTGTTCAGCCTAACCAGTACCCTGGTGTTCAGCCTCACCAGTACCCTGGTGTTCAGCCTCACTAGTACCCTGGTGTTCAGCCTCACCAGTACCCTAATGTTCAGCCTCACCAGTACCCTGGTGTTCAGCCTCACCAGTACCCTTGTGTTCAGCCTCACCAGTATCCTGGTGTTCAGCCTCACCAGTACCCTGGTATTCAGCCTCAGCAGTACCCTGGTGTTCAGCCTCACCAGTACCCTGGTGTTCAGCCTCATAAGTACCCTGGTGTTCAGCCTCACCAGTACCCTGGTGTTCAGCCTCACCAGTACCCTGGTGTTCAGCCTCATCAGTACCCTGGTGTTCAGTCTCACCAGTACCCTGGTGTTCAGCCTCACCAGTACCCTGGTGTTCAGCCTCACCAGTACCCTGGTGTTCAGCCTCACTAGTACCCTGGTGTTCAGCCTCACCAGTACCCTAATGTTCAGCCTCATCAGTACCCTGGTGTTCAGCCTCACCAGTACCCTGGTGTTCAGCCTCACCAGTACCCTGGTGCTCAGCCTCACCAGTACCCTGGTGTTCAGCCTCACCAGTACCCTGGTGTTCAGCCTCACCTGTACCCTGGTGTTCAGCCTCAAAAGTACCCTGGTGTTCAGCTTCACCAGTACCCTGGCGTTCAGCCTCACCAGTAACCTGGTGTTCTGCCTCACAAGTGCCCTGGTGTTCAGCCTCACCAGTACCCTGGTGTTTAGCCTCACCAGTACCCTTGTGTTCAGCATCACCAGTACCCTTGTGTTCAGCCTCTCCAGTACCCAGGTGTTCAGCCTCACCAGTACCCTGGAGCTCAGCCTCACCAGTACCCTAATGATCAACCTCACCGGTACCCTGGTGTTCATCCTCACCAGTATCCTTGTGTTCAGCCTCACCAGTACCCTCGTGTTCAGCCTCACCAGTTCCCTCGTGTTCAGCTTCACCAGTATCCTCGTGTTCAGCCTCACCAGTGCCTTTGTGCTCAGCCTCACCAGAAACCTAGTGTTCAGCCTCACCAGTACCCTCGTGTTTAGCCTCACCAGTACCCCGGTGTTCAGCCTCACCAGTACCCTGGTGTTCAGCCTCACCAGTACCCTGGTGTTCAGCCTCACCAGTACCCTGGTGTTCATCCTCACCAGTACCCTGGTGTTCAGCCTCACCAGTACCCTGGTGTTCAGCCTCACCAGTACCCATGTGTTCAGCCTCACCAGTACCCTGGTGTTCAGCCTCACCAGAACCCTGGCGTTCAGCCTCACCAGTTCCCTTGTGTTCAGCCTCACCAGTACCCTGGTGTTCAGCCTCACCAGTACCCTGGTGTTCAGCCTCACTAGTACCCTTTTGTTCAGCCTCACCAGTACCCTGGTGTTCAGCCTCACCAGTACCCTGGTGTTCAGCCTCACCAGTACCCTGGTGTTCAGCCTCACCAGTACCCTGGTGTTCAGCCTCACTAGTACCCTGGTGTTCAGCCTCACCAGTACCCTAATGTTCAGCCTCACCAGTACCCTGGTGTTCAGCCTCACCAGTACCCTTGTGTTCAGCCTCACCAGTATCCTGGTGTTCAGCCTCACCAGTACCCTGGTATTCAGCCTCAGCAGTACCCTGGTGTTCAGCCTCACCAGTACCCTGGTGTTCAGCCTCATAAGTACCCTGGTGTTCAGCCTCACCAGTACCCTGGTGTTCAGCCTCACCAGTACCCTGGTGTTCAGCCTCACCAGTACCCTGGTGTTCAGTCTCACCAGTACCCTGGTGTTCAGCCTCACCAGTACCCTGGTGTTCAGCCTCACCAGTACCCTGGTGTTCAGCCTCACTAGTACCCTGGTGTTCAGCCTCACCAGTACCCTAATGTTCAGCCTCATCAGTACCCTGGTGTTCAGCCTCACCAGTACCCTGGTGTTCAGCCTCACCAGTACCCTGGTGCTCAGCCTCACCAGTACCCTGGTGTTCAGCCTCACCAGTACCCTGGTGTTCAGCCTCACCTGTACCCTGGTGTTCAGCCTCAAAAGTACCCTGGTGTTCAGCTTCACCAGTACCCAGGCGTTCAGCCTCACCAGTAACCTGGTGTTCAGCCTCACAAGTGCCCTGGTGTTCAGCCTCACCAGTACCCTGGTGTTTAGCCTCACCAGTACCCTTGTGTTCAGCATCACCAGTACCCTTGTGTTCAGCCTCTCCAGTACCCTGGTGTTCAGCCTCACCAGTACCCTGGTGTTCAGCCTCACCAGTACCCTAATGATCAACCTGACCGGTACCCTGGTGTTCATCCTCACCAGTATCCTTGTGTTCAGCCTCACCAGTACCCTCGTGTTCAGCCTCACCAGCTCCCTCGTGTTCAGCTTCACCAGTATCCTCGTGTTCAGCCTCACCAGTGCCTTTGTGCTCAGCCTCACCAGAAACCTAGTGTTCAGCCTCACCAGTACCCTCGTGTTCAGCCTCACCAGTACCCCGGTGTTCAGCCTCACCAGTACCCTGGTGTTCAGCCTCACCAGTACCCTGGCGTTCAGCCTCACCAGTACCCTAGTGTTCATCCTCACCAGTACCCTGGTGTTCATCCTCACCAGTACCCTGGTGTTCAGCCTCCCCAGTACCCTGGTGTTCAGCCTCACCAGTACCCTTGTGTTCAGCCTCACCAGTACCCTGGTGTTCAGCCTCACCAGTACCCTGGTGTTCAGCCTCACCAGAACCCTGGCGTTCAGCCTCACCAGTTCCCTTGTGTTCAGCCTCACCAGTACCCTGGTGTTCAGCCTCACCAGTACCCTGGTGTTCAGCCACACTAGTACCCTGGTGCTCAGCCTCACCAGTACCCTGGTGTTCAGCCTCACCAGTACCCTGATGTTCAGCCTCACCAGTACCCTGGTGTTCAGCCTCACCTGTACCCTGGTGTTCAGCCTCAAAAGTACCCTGGTGTTCAGCTTCACCAGTACCCTGGCGTTCAGCCTCACCAGTAACCTGGTGTTCAGCCTCACAAGTGCCCTGGTGTTCAGCCTCACCAGTACCCTCGTGTTTAGCCTCACCAGTACCCTTGTGTTCAGCATCACCAGTACCCTTGTGTTCAGCCTCTCCAGTACCCTGGTGTTCAGCCTCACCAGTACCCTGGTGTTCAGCCTCACCAGTACCCTAATGATCAACCTCACCGGTACCCTGGTGTTCATCCTCACCAGTATCCTTGTGTTCAGCCTCACCAGTACCCTCGTGTTCAGCCTCACCAGCTCCCTCGTGTTCAGCTTCACCAGTATCCTCGTGTTCAGCCTCACCAGTGCCTTTGTGCTCAGCCTCACCAGAAACCTAGTGTTCAGCCTCACCAGTACCCTCGTGTTCAGCCTCACGAGTACCCCGGTGTTCAGCCTCACCAGTACCCTGGTGTTCAGCCTCACCAGTACCCTGGTGTTCAGCCTCACCAGTACCCTGGTGTTCATCCTCACCAGTACCCTGGTGTTCATCCTCACCAGTACCCTGGTGTTCAGCCTCCCCAGTACCCTGGTGTTCAGCCTCAATAGTACCCTTGTGTTCAGCCTCACCAGTACCCTGGTGTTCAGCCTCACCAGTACCCTGGTGTTCAGCCTCACCAGAACCCTGGCGTTCAGCCTCACCAGTTCCCTTGTGTTCAGCCTCACCAGTACCCCGGTGTTCAGCCTCACCAGTACCCTGGTGTTCAGCCTCACTAGTACCCTGGTGCTTAGCCTCACCAGTACCCTGGTGTTCAGCCTCACCAGTACCCTGATGTTCAGCCTCACCAGTACCCTGGTGTTCAGCCTCACCAGTACCCTGATGTTCAGCCTCACCAGTACCCTGGTGTTCAGCCTCACCTTTACCCTGGTGTTCAGCCTTAAAAGTACCCTGGTGTTCAGCTTCACCAGTACCCTGGCGTTCAGCCTCACCAGTAACCTGGTGTTCAGCCTCACAAGTGCCCTGGTGTTCAGCCTCACCAGTACCCTGGTGTTTAGCCTCACCAGTACCCTTGTGTTCAGCATCACCAGTACCCTTGTGTTCAGCCTCTCCAGTACCCTGGTGTTCAGCCTCACCAGTACCCTGGTGTTCAGCCTCACCAGTACCCTAATGATCAACCTCACCGGTACCCTGGTGTTCATCCTCACCAGTATCCTTGTGTTCAGCCTCACCAGTACCCTCGTGTTCAGCCTCACCAGCTCCCTCGTGTTCAGCTTCACCAGTATCCTCGTGTTCAGCCTCACCAGTGCCTTTGTGCTCAGCCTCACCAGAAACCTAGTGTTCAGCCTCACCAGTACCCTCGTGTTCAGCCTCACCAGTACCCCGGTGTTCAGCCTCACCAGTACCCTGGTGTTCAGCCTCACCAGTACCCTGGTGTTCAGCCTCACCAGTACCCTAGTGTTCATCCTCACCAGTACCCTGGTGTTCATCCTCACCAGTACCCTGGTGTTCAGCCTCCCCAGTACCCTGGTGTTCAGCCTCACCAGTACCCTTGTGTTCAGCCTCACCAGTACCCTGGTGTTCAGCCTCACCAGTACCCTGGTGTTCAGCCTCACCAGAACCCTGGCGTTCAGCCTCACCAGTTCCCTTGTGTTCAGCCTCACCAGTACCCTGGTGTTCAGCCTCACCAGTACCCTGGTGTTCAGCCACACTAGTACCCTGGTGCTCAGCCTCACCAGTACCCTGGTGTTCAGCCTCACCAGTACCCTGATGTTCAGCCTCACCAGTACCCTGGTGTTCAGCCTCACCTGTACCCTGGTGTTCAGCCTCAAAAGTACCCTGGTGTTCAGCTTCACCAGTACCCTGGCGTTCAGCCTCACCAGTAACCTGGTGTTCAGCCTCACAAGTGCCCTGGTGTTCAGCCTCACCAGTACCCTGGTGTTTAGCCTCACCAGTACCCTTGTGTTCAGCATCACCAGTACCCTTGTGTTCAGCCTCTCCAGTACCCTGGTGTTCAGCCTCACCAGTACCCTGGTGTTCAGCCTCACCAGTACCCTAATGATCAACCTCACCGGTACCCTGGTGTTCATCCTCACCAGTATCCTTGTGTTCAGCCTCACCAGTACCCTCGTGTTCAGCCTCACCAGCTCCCTCGTGTTCAGCTTCACCAGTATCCTCGTGTTCAGCCTCACCAGTGCCTTTGTGCTCAGCCTCACCAGAAACCTAGTGTTCAGCCTCACCAGTACCCTCGTGTTCAGCCTCACCAGTACCCCGGTGTTCAGCCTCACCAGTACCCTGGTGTTCAGCCTCACCAGTACCCTGGTGTTCAGCCTCACCAGTACCCTAGTGTTCATCCTCACCAGTACCCTGGTGTTCATCCTCACCAGTACCCTGGTGTTCAGCCTCCCCAGTACCCTGGTGTTCAGCCTCACCAGTACCCTTGTGTTCAGCCTCACCAGTACCCTGGTGTTCAGCCTCACCAGTACCCTGGTGTTCAGCCTCACCAGAACCCTGGCGTTCAGCCTCACCAGTTCCCTTGTGTTCAGCCTCACCAGTACCCTGGTGTTCAGCCTCACCAGTACCCTGGTGTTCAGCCACACTAGTACCCTGGTGCTCAGCCTCACCAGTACCCTGGTGTTCAGCCTCACCAGTACCCTGATGTTCAGCCTCACCAGTACCCTGGTGTTCAGCCTCACCTGTACCCTGGTGTTCAGCCTCAAAAGTACCCTGGTGTTCAGCTTCACCAGTACCCTGGCGTTCAGCCTCACCAGTAACCTGGTGTTCAGCCTCACAAGTGCCCTGGTGTTCAGCCTCACCAGTACCCTGGTATTTAGCCTCACCAGTACCCTTGTGTTCAGCATCACCAGTACCCTTGTGTTCAGCCTCTCCAGTACCCTGGTGTTCAGCCTCACCAGTACCCTGGTGTTCAGCCTCACCAGTACCCTAATGATCAACCTCACCGGTACCCTGGTGTTCATCCTCACCAGTATCCTTGTGTTCAGCCTCACCAGTACCCTCGTGTTCAGCCTCACCAGCTCCCTCGTGTTCAGCTTCACCAGTATCCTCGTGTTCAGCCTCACCAGTGCCTTTGTGCTCAGCCTCACCAGAAACCTAGTGTTCAGCCTCACCAGTACCCTCGTGTTCAGCCTCACGAGTACCCCGGTGTTCAGCCTCACCAGTACCCTGGTGTTCAGCCTCACCAGTACCCTGGTGTTCAGCCTCACCAGTACCCTGGTGTTCATCCTCACCAGTACCCTGGTGTTCATCCTCACCAGTACCCTGGTGTTCAGCCTCCCCAGTACCCTGGTGTTCAGCCTCACCAGTACCCTTGTGTTCAGCCTCACCAGTACCCTGGTGTTCAGCCTCACCAGTACCCTGGTGTTCAGCCTCACCAGAACCCTGGCGTTCAGCCTCACCAGTTCCCTTGTGTTCAGCCTCACCAGTACCCTGGTGTTCAGCCTCACCAGTACCCTGGTGTTCAGCCTCACTAGTACCCTGGTGCTTAGCCTCACCAGTACCCTGGTGTTCAGCCTCACCAGTACCCTGATGTTCAGCCTCACCAGTACCCTGGTGTTCAGCCTCACCAGTACCCTGATGTTCGGCCTCACCAGTACCCTGGTGTTCAGCCTCACCTGTACCCTGGTGTTCAGCCTCAAAAGTACCCTGGTGTTCAGCTTCACCAGTACCCTGGCGTTCAGCCTCACCAGTAACCTGGTGTTCAGCCTCACAAGTGCCCTGGTGTTCAGCCTCACCAGTACCCTGGTGTTTAGCCTCAACAGTACCCTTGTGTTCAGCATCACCAGTACCCTTGTGTTCAGCCTCTCCAGTACCCTGGTGTTCAGCCTCACCAGTACCCTGGTGTTCAGCCTCACCAGTACCCTAATGATCAACCTCACCGGTACCCTGGTGTTCATCCTCACCAGTATCCTTGTGTTCAGCCTCACCAGTACCCTCGTGTTCAGCCTCACCAGCTCCCTCGTGTTCAGCTTCACCAGTATCCTCGTGTTCAGCCTCACCAGTGCCTTTGTGCTCAGCCTCACCAGAAACCTAGTGTTCAGCCTATCCAGTACCCTCGTGTTCAGCCTCACCAGTACCCCGGTGTTCAGCCTCACCAGTACCCTGGTGTTCAGCCTCACCAGTACCCTGGTGTTCAGCCTCACCAGTACCCTGGTGTTCATCCTCACCAGTACCCTGGTGTTCATCCTCACCAGTACCCTGGTGTTCAGCCTCACCAGTACCCTGGTGTTCAGCCTCACCAGTACCCTTGTGTTCAGCCTCACCAGTACCCTGGTGTTCAGCCTCACCAGTACCCTGGTGTTCAGCCTCACCAGAACCCTGGCGTTCAGCCTCACCAGTTCCCTTGTGTTCAGCCTCACCAGTACCCTGGTGTTCAGCCTCACCAGTACCCTGGTGTTCAGCCTCACTAGTACCCTTTTGTTCTGCCTCTCCAGTACCCTGGTGTTCAGCCTCAACAGTACCCTCGTGTTCAGCCTCACCAGTACCCTGGTGTTCAGCCTCACCAGTACCCTGGTGTTCAGCCTCACTAGTACCCTGGTGTTCAGCTTCACCAGTACCCTAATGTTCAGCCTCACCAGTACCCTTGTGTTCAGCCTCACCAGTATCCTGGTGTTCAGCCTCACCAGTACCCTGGTATTCAGCCTCACCAGTACCCTGGTGTTCAGCCTCACCAGTACCCTGGTGTTCAGCCTCATCAGTACCCTGGTGTTCAGCCTCACCAGTACCCTGGTGTTCAGTCTCACCAGTACCCTCGTGTTCAGCCTCACCAGTACCCTGGTGTTCGGCCTCACCAGTACCCTGGTGTTCAGCCTCACTAGTACCCTGGTGTTCAGCCTCACCAGTACCCTAATGTTCAGCCTCATCTGTACCCTGGTGTTCAGCCTCACCAGTACCCTTGTGTTCAGCCTCACCAGTACCCTAATGTTCAGCCTCACCAGTACCCTGGTGTTCAGCCTCACTAGTACCCTGGTGTTCAGCCTCACCAGTACCCTAATGTTCAGCCTCATCAGTACCCTGGTGTTCAGCCTCACCAGTACCCTTGTGTTCAGCCTCACCAGTACCCTAACGTTCAGCCTCACCAGTACCCTGGTGTTCAGCCTCACCAGTACCCTTGTGTTCAGTCTCACCAGTACCCTGGTGTTCAGCCTCACTAGTACCCTGGTGTTCAGCCTCACCAGTACGCTAATGTTCAGCCTCACCAGTACCCTGGTGTTCAGCCTCACCAGTACCCTTGTGTTCAGCCTCACCAGTACCCTGGTCTTCAGCCTCACCAGTACCCTGGTGTTCAGCCTCACCAGTACCCTGGTGTTCAGCCTCACCAGTACCCTGGTTCTCAGCCTCACCAGTACCCTGGTGTTCAGCCTCACCAGTACCCTGGTGTTCAGCCTCACCAGTACCCTGGTGTTCAGCCTCACCAGTATCCTGGTGTTCAGCCTCACCAGTACCCTGGTGTTCAGCCTCACCAGTACCCTGGTGTTCAGTCTCACCAGTACCCTGGTGTTCAGCCTCACCAGTACCCTGGTGTTCAGCCTCACCAGTACCCTGGTGTTCAGCCTCACTAGTACCCTGGTGTTCAGCCTCACCAGTACCCTAATGTTCAGCCTCATCAGTACCCTGGTGTTCAGCCTCACCAGTACCCTTGTGTTCAGCCTCACCAGTACCCTAATGTTCAGCCTCACTAGTTGTGGCATGCAAAGAGTACGTAACCTTTATTCGGCGCATGGACACACCCTCATTTACAGGCTATCTCCCCCAACCAGCGAACCAGGTTGCTAAGAGTTGGTGATGGGGCCCCATCGTTCAACTAGTGACCAGGTTCTAGCCAATAAGAAGGTGGGATTGGCAATCGCAGAGGTTATGTGGGTACCGCTCTCCTGTCTGCCCTTGTCATTCCCATTCTAGAGCTGGTTGAAGCACGGTCTGCTATCTTGTGGCTTCTATTTCTGCTTTGCTTACCGTGGAGTGCACTATAATTATCTCTGTACATAGTGTACATATTGCTGTTATAAATTGGTGAAGGATAATATAAGTCTAAACTTTTTCTACTGTGTTTATTTGCTCCCATTACACCCGGGGTAACAGGCCATTTGGAATCCTGGGTTGTAATATGGGTAGCCTGTCCGAGAGCTGGAGCTGGACTTAGAGAAACGGTTGAGCTTAGGGTGAAGCTTGTAGCAGGAACATTGTGTAGCTTGCTGTCTCGCTTCGCTTTACAAATTTTGCGTGTCAGTTGCTTATGATCAGCCTTGCTATTGTGTGATCGTTCAACAGCTCGCTACTAGCTTGTTCAGTGTGCTCGCTTCGCTACGGTCAATCTTGTGTGCAGTCGGCTTTGCTTGTATGCGTATTCTGCAATCGTACTGTGCATAGCTAAGCGTGTTCTGCAAATTAACGTGTTACGTTGGGGTATTCGTACTGTGCATAGCGAATAACTTATGCCACCTAGACGAGTCAGACGCCTGGTGTCGGCATATACTTTGCATAACCTACCTAAATTGTCCCTACAGCGTTGTTGGCAAATTGCTCGTTCTATTGGCATTCCCTATAAACGCACTCTCACAGCTGCGCAACTGCGTTCACTTATTGCTGACAAACTTATTGAAGAAGAGATGGCACATCAAACTCCTCCCTCTACGGGAGCTGGGGCAAAAACTCTTATGTTCTCGCATGAGGAAGATGATACACCTACGGAGCAAAATGGTCAGTATAGTGCAGCTGGGTTGTCTCGAGGTGAATCAGCGTCGTTGGCACTTGAGCTGGCAAAAATCACGCTGGAGCAAACTAGGGAACAGAGAGCATTCACAAGGGAAGAATTTGATAGGGAAAGAGAAAGGAGACAGTTTTCGCATTCTGTAAACGATTTCAGTTTACAAAAAGCAGTACAGCTTGTTCCCCGCTTCAATGAGGCCGAACCAGAGCAATTTTTCGAAAGCTTCGAAAATCAGGCTCGAGCCTTGAGGTGGCCGGAACAGCACTGGGCAGCGTTGGTTCATACAGCATTATTGGGTAAGGCACAGGAATTTACGTCGGTATTAACTGACGCTGAATTCTCTGATTATCAAGTAGTGAAGACCACAGTGTTGGGAGCATATACATGTATCCCAGCTAAATATCGTAAGACCTTCAAATTGAACAGGCGGCAGCTTGGTCAATCCCTGGTGGACTTTGTGAGACAGCAAACCAAAGCTTTTACCAGCTGGTATAAAGCGAGTGGTGTCTCTAACTTTGAGGAGCTGGTGCAGCTTATTCTGACTGATAACCTGCTGGAGTCTGTGGGACCAGAGGTTCGTGTCTTTCTGCAGGATCGTGACTTAACCACTGCATTGGAGGCGGCCAGGTTGGCTGATACCTTCGAAACGAACCGCTCCTTGTCCGAGCGGTCCCGTCTCTCTTTTCAACAGTCTGGCGTGAGCAGAGATCGACAACATTGGAGAATGAAGTGCCAGCCGGAGGGAGAGCGTCTACGTCATCCAACCAAGTCACCTGGTGAGCCACGCTTCTCAACATATGGTCCCCCTGCGGAGAGGCAAACTACTTATGGAGCATCTCGACAACAATATCCAGAGAGGCACCAGCCAGAACGGCACCACTTGCAACGTCATCAGGGAGTAAAGGGCAAGCCTGTCGTCTGCTTCAGGTGCAATAAAGTAGGTCACATCAGTTCCAACTGCCCCCAAAAACCTCAACCCATTGGGAAAATCTCTAATATCCCTAGTAACATGTCCCCTAGAGAAGTAGAAAAAGGTATGGCCCCTTATTATTGCGAAAGTCTTATTTCCCTTCAGGAAAACTCAGAACCAACTAAAGTAAATACCTTTAGAGATACTGGAGCATATTGCTCACTTGTAAGAGAGGGAATATTACCCCTTTCAGAGAATACTTCTTTGAATTCCTCTGTTTTATTGGAAGCATATGGAGGAGCTATATATTCTGTTCCTTTGCATAAAATTTATGTACAGTGCAAATATTACACTGGGTACTTGACTGTAGGTGTCTCAAAAGGATTCCCCATGAAAAATGCTATGTTATTACTGGGTAATAACATTACTACTGTTAGTTCGTGTCCTGAACCTATAATGATTAATTCTTCTCCGGTGTTGGCCATAACTCGGGCAACATCCCAAGGGTTGTCTGGAGAGAATGTTGACCTATCCTTGGACGACTCCGATCTCGGAATAGCCACATTGTTTTACGAGGAAAACTGGCCAGAGCCTCGTAGATCAAGTGAACAGACCCCGATCAAGCCTTCCTATTCCCAGGTTGCAGGATTGCCAGATGTCTCTGTTTCCATGCCCGAGGGACTGTCCTTCCGGGAGGAACAACGAAAGGACCCTTCTTTAAAATTCGCTTTTGAGGCAGCCATGGGTAAATCCTCTTTGGGTCATCCAGTCAAGTATGAAGTTAAAAATGATTATTTGGTCTGCACTGAGACTGGTAAGGAGACAGAGGGCCGGCAATTATACGACAGATTAGTGGTTCCAACCAAGTATAGACCTCAGATATTAAATATAGCTCATAATACGTCATTAGGAGGTCACTTAGGAATTACAAAAACCTTGTATAGAATCACAAAAGAATTTTATTGGCCAAAATTAAAGAAAGATGTGAAGAATCATATTAGGTGTTGCCGAGAATGACAGCAAGTTGGAAAACCTGGACATTCCATTAAACCTGCACCTCTCCAACCCATACCTGCAGATGGAGAACCTTTTGCAGATTTAATTATAGATTGTGTAGGTCCACTACCTAAGTCAAAGTCTGGAAACCAGTATTTATTTACAATTATGGATAAAGTAACCAGATATCCTGAAGCAATCCCTATGCGTAGTATCAATACTAAAGCTATTCTCAAAGCTTTGACAAAATTCATTTCTTGTTTTGGCATTCCTAAAACTATTCAAAGTGATCAAGGTACTAACTTCACTGCCAAAGCATTTAGGGAAGTATTAACTAGGTTAGGGATAATCCACAACTTATCCACTGCCTATCATCCTCAGTCCCAAGGCGCCTTGGAAAGATTCCACCAAACATTAAAAACAATGATGAGAAGTTTTTGCATGCACTTTCCGACAGATTGGGATGAATCTCTACCTTTGTTGCTGTTCTCAGTACGGGAGACGGTGCAAGAGTCTACAGGGTATAGTCCGTTTGAGCTGATCTTTGGGCACAATGTACGAGGTCCTCTTCGGGTGCTCAAAGAAGGATGGATGGGAGAAGACGTAAGCTCAACACTCTACAACCCGTCTTCAAGGTTGCAGGTGGCACGTGAGTTAGCCAAGGCTAACCTAAAGACAGCTCAAAGTAAGATGAAACAGAGGTATGACAGAAGTGCACAATTCCGCTCCTTCCATCCAGGAGACAAGGTGTTGGTGCAGGAACCTATACCTGGCCACACCTTGAAAGCTAGATTTACGGGACCTATGCAGATAGTAAGTAGATTATCTGATTTAAATTATGTGGTAGCTCCCATTGATAAGACCTCAAAAACAAAAACTTACCACATTAATCAAATCAAGGCCTTTCATACACCAGATAAAGTCCCAGTAATGACTCTGTCCTCTACCTCTGAGGACGACTCTGACTCTTTGCACTCTATCTCTGAAATTAATACTAAACTTTCAAATTCTGTCCTCCTCAAGGATCCTAGCCCGTTAATGGATGGATTATCTGAAATACAAGCAACAAATTTAACTGAGCTTCTACAGTCATATCCTAATATTTTTTCGGATGTGCCGAAAAAATGTACGTTAGGTTACCATGATGTAGATGTGGGAAAATCTAAACCAATTAAACTCTCCCCCTACAGAGCTAATCCTGAAAAGCAAAGGCTACTTCAGCAGGAAGTAGACTTCTTGTTAGAACATGGTTTAGTGGAGGAGTCATCTAGTCCATGGGCTTCACCGTGCATCCTAGTAAAAAAGGCTGATGGAGGGTTTCGTATGTGCACAGACTACCGTAAAGTGAACGAGGTCACAATTACAGATGCTTACCCTCTTCCTCGTCTGGATGACGTAATTGACTTTGTGGGTAAGGCTACTTTTGTGTCCAAATTAGATCTCCTTAAAGGTTACTATCAGGTACCTTTGACAGATAAGGCGAAGGAAATCTCTGCCTTCGTAATTCCAGGAGGTCATTATCAGTATACAGTTACCCCCTTCGGAATGAAAAATTCCCCCTCTTCATTCCAGAAACTCATCCATCAGGCTATTAAAGGACTTGAAGGCACGGCAGCATACCTAGATATTGTTGTGGTGTCTGATACTTGGGATCAACACCTACTTAGACTTAAAGCTCTGTTTGAGACCTTTAAGAATTCCCAATTAACAGTTAATTTATCTAAATCTTCCTTTGGCCAGGCCACTGTCACTTTTCTAGGCCATGAAGTAGGTAGTGGTAATGTTGCACCTAAACTTGCTAAAGTTCTTTCGATTAAAGAATATCCAGTTCCTCATGATAGGAAATCTCTTCAACGTTTCCTAGGCATGATCGGATTTTACAGAAGATTCTGTAAGAATTTCTCAGATATTGTAGCCCCTCTTACCTCTCTTACCAGTCATAAAGTTCCCTTTATTTGGACTTCAGATTGTAACACTGTTTTTAATAAAGCAAAAAGATTATTGTGCTCTGCACCCATTCTCCTGTCTCCAGACTTCTCCAAACCTTTTTCATTACAGGTTGATGCTTGTGAGTCTGGGGTTGGGGCGGTACTATTACAAATCGGGAATAAGGAGCTGCAGCCAATCGCATACTTTTCAGCCAAGTTCCAGCCACATCAGAGAGCTTACTCTACCATTGAAAAAGAAGCCCTCGCGCTGGTACTGGCTTTGGAGCATTTCGATGTTTATGTGGGCCAGACATCGCAGGTGGTCACAGTCTACAGTGATCACAACCCGTTAGTCTATCTCCAAGCCAGTAAGAATCACAACACAAGGCTTATGCGTTGGACGCTCAGGCTGCAGCCCTACAACATAAAAATTAAATATATTGCCGGCAAAGAAAATGTGTTGGCAGACTCTTTGTCAAGAGTCTAGTTTAATATTTTATTTAGGTTAGGATGTATTTGTGGTAACCCCCTTTCAAGCTCTTTTTTTTATCCCCCTGATGTGGGGGTTTTTTTTTAGTGAGGGGATACGGGCTACCGTCCGCTTGTATCTTGGACCTATGTTGGCCTATCTGACTGCTGTCTCGCTCTGAGTTTAGGGTTTGGCTTTTGGTCACTAGGAAAGCTGAGCTCTATCTAAGAGTTGGATGGTGGAGAGGATAGGCGGTCCCATTATTTCGTGCCATGGCGGCACGGTTACCACTGGGAGGTGGCAGCCTAATCCTGAGCCTTCTCGGGGGTGGGGGTGTGGCAAGCAAAGAGTACGTAACCTTTATTCGGCGCATGGACACACCCTCAGTTACAGGCTATCTCCCCCAACCAGCGAACCAGGTTGCTAAGAGTTGGTGATGGGGCCCCATCGTTCAACTAGTGACCAGGTTCTAGCCAATAAGAAGGTGGGATTGGCAATCGCAGAGGTTATGTGGGTACCGCTCTCCTGTCTGCCCTTGTCATTCCCATTCTAGAGCTGGTTGAAGCACGGTCTGCTATCTTGTGGCTTCTATTTCTGCTTTGCTTACCGTGGAGTGCACTATAATTATCTCTGTACATAGTGTACATATTGCTGTTATAAATTGGTGAAGGATAATATAAGTCTAAACTTTTTCTACTGTGTTTATTTGCTCCCATTACACCCGGGGTAACAGGCCATTTGGAATCCTGGGTTGTAATACTAGTACCCTGGTGTTCAGCCTCACCAGTACCCTAATGTTCAGCCTCACCAGTACCCTGGTGTTCAGCCTCACCAGTACCCTTGTGTTCAGCCTCACCAGTACCCTGGTGTTCAGCCTCACTAGTACCCTGGTGTTCAGCCTCACCAGTACGCTAATGTTCAGCCTCACCAGTACCCTGGTGTTCAGCCTCACCAGTACCCTGGTGTTCAGCCTCACCAGTACCCTGGTGTTCAGCCTCACCAGTACCCTGGTGTTCAGCCTCACCAGTACCCTGGTGTTCAGCCTCACCACTACCCTGGTGTTCAGCCTCACCACTACCCTGGTGTTCAGCCTCACCAGTACCCTGGTGTTCAGCCTCACCAGTACCCTGGTGTTCAGCCTCACCAGTACCCTGGTGTTCAGCCTCACCAGTACCCTGGTGTTCAGCCTCACCAGTACCCTGGTGTTCAGCCTCACCAGTACCCTGGTGTTCAGCCTCACCAGTACCCTGGTGTTCAGCCTCACCAGTACCCTGGTGTTCAGCCTCACCAGTACCCTGGTGTTCAGCCTCACCAGTACCCTGGTGTTCAGCCTCACCAGTACCCTGGTGTTCAGCCTCACCAGTACCCTAATGTTCAGCCTCACCAGTACCCTGGTGTTCAGCCTCACCAGTACCCTGGTGTTCAGCCTCACCAGTACCCTTGTGTTCAGCCTCACCAGTACCCTGGTGTTCAGCCTCACTAGTACCCTGGTGTTCAGCCTCACCAGTACCCTAATGTTCAGCCTCATCAGTACCCTGGTGTTCAGCCTCACCAGTACCCTTGTGTTCAGCCTCACCAGTACCCTAATGTTCAGCCTCACCAGTACCCTGGTGTTCAGCCTCACCAGTACCCTTGTGTTCAGTCTCACCAGTACCCTGGTGTTCAGCCTCACTAGTACCCTGGTGTTCAACCTCACCAGTACGCTAATGTTCAGCCTCACCAGTACCCTGGTGTTCAGCCTCACCAGTACCCTTGTGTTCAGCCTCACCAGTACCCTGGTGTTCAGCCTCACCAGTACCCTGGTGTTCAGCCTCACCAGTACCCTGGTATTCATCCTCACCAGTACCCTGGTGTTCAGCCTCACCAGTACCCTGGTGTTCAGCCTCACCAGTACCCTGGTGTTCAGCCTCACCAGTACCCTGGTGTTCAGCCTCACCAGTAACCTGGTGTTCAGCCTCACCAGTACCCTGGTGTTCAGCCTCACCAGTACCCTGGTGTTCAGCCTCACCAGTACCCTGGTGTTCAGCCTCACCAGTACCCTGGTGTTCAGCCTCACCAGTACCCTGGTGTTCAGCCTCACCAGTACCCTGGTGTTCATCCTCACCAGTACCCTGGTGCTCAGCCTCACCAGTACCCTGGTGTTCAGCCTCACCAGTACCCTGGTGTTCAGCCTCACCAGTACCCTGGTGTTCAGCCTCACCAGTACCCTGGTGTTCAGCCTCACCAGTAACCTGGTGTTCAGCCTCACCAGTACCCTTGTGTTCAGCCTCACCAGTACCCTGGTGTTCAGCCTCACCAGTACCCTGGTGTTCAGCCTCACCAGTACCCTGGTTCTCAGCCTCACCAGTACCCTGGTGTTCAGCCTCACCAGTACCCTGGTGTTCAGCCTCACCAGTACCCTTGTGTTCAGCATCACCAATACCCTAATGTTCAGCCTCACCAGTACCCTGGTGTTCAGCCTCACCAGTACCCTTGTGTTCAGCCTCACCAGTACCCTGGTGTTCAGCCTCACTAGTACCCTGGTGTTCAGCCTCACCAGTACCCTGGTGTTCAGCCTCACCAGTACCCTGGTGTTCAGCCTCACCAGTACCCTTGTGTTCAGCCTCACCAGTACCCTGGTGTTCAGCCTCACTAGTACCCTGGTGTTCAGCCTCACCAGTACCCTGGTGTTCAGCCTCACCAGTACCCTGGTGTTCAGCCTCACCAGTACCCTGGTGTTCAGCCTCACCAGTACCCTGGTGTTCAGCCTCACTAGTACCCTGGTGTTCAGCCTCACCAGTACCCTGGTGTTCAGCCTCACTACTACCCTGGTGTTCAGCCTCACCAGTATCCTGGTGTTCAGCCTCACTAGTACCCTGGTGTTCAGGCTCACCAGTACCTTGGTGTTCAGCCTCACTAGTACCCTTGTGTTCAGCCTCACCAGTACCCTGGTGTTCAGCCTCACCAGTACCCTGGTGTTCAGCCTCACCAGTACCCTGGTGTTCAGCCTCACCAGTACCCTGGTGTTCAGCCTCACCAGTGCCCTGGTGTTCAGCCTCACCAGTACCCTGGTGTTCAGCCTCACCAGTACCCTGGTGTTCAGCCTCACCAGTACCCTGGTGTTCAGCCTCACCAGTACCCTGGTGTTCAGCCTCACCAGTACCCTGGTGTTCAGCCTCACCAGTACCCTGGTGTTCAGCCTCACCAGTACCCTGGTGTTCAGCCTCACCAGTACCCTGGTGTTCAGCCTCACCAGTACCCTGGTGTTCAGCCTCACCAGTACCCTGGTGTTCAGCCTCACCAGTACCCTTGTGTTCAGCCTCACCAGTACCCTGGTGTTCAGCCTCACCAGTACCCTGGTGTTCAGCCTCACCAGTACCCTAATGTTCAGCCTCTATTTAAATCTATTTTTCTTTTAATACTTTATTAGATTTCTTTCCTTAGTTATCAGAGATGTGTGTAATACCATTTCTCTGGTATATGTAAATCTTTTCTTAACCAGTGATCTACCCTAAGACTTAAGTTCTATCCAATATCTTTTCTACCCTAGCTTTTATGTTAAATATTTTTACTAAATATCTGCTACTTATGGTTAGCTATGTTTATTTTCTGTCATTTGTCTGTCACATGAAACTTAATCTAGTTTGTGCCTTATGATTGTGTAAAGTATATTGTTTACTGTATGTTAGGTAATGTCTTATTTTTTTGTGTAATCTTTTTTGTTTTAAGTGAATTGTTTATAATATGCCATTTTTATTGTTGTGATGAATATGAAGTTGTCTTGTTGATTATGTTCTTCTCTTATTTTTTGTAAGATCTTCATTTTTTTTTTTTTTTAGAAGTTCTTGCTTGTGTGTTTTGTGACTAAACCAGAAAAAATATTCTTATAGGGTTAAGCAGCAACCAGGTCCCACCCCCCAAGAGATGCCTACAAAACTTGAAAGGTATCGATTCCAAGGAATGTATCAAGGCATTTGAAACAAGGGAGGTAAACCCCAGACAGCATGGTAAAGCAATAGAGTTCCTTGGGAACTATGTGGCGAGGTATTTCTAATATTAGTAAGCCGGTTCTGCTATGTTACGTATTTGCTACCAGCAATTGTGCTTTTTTTCTTTGGTGCTAACAAATTCAGATCCCCTTGTAATATGTTTATTAAATTGTAAGTTGTTTTATCTGGGTATGTTTTACTTCCCCCTTTGAGCCATGTATATGAGGTCCCACATTTTTCACACAGATTAAATTGAATAACATATGGATGATATTTTTTTTTTGGGGGGGGAGAGTCAAGCCCATGATAAGGTGCCCACTGCTCAAGTTTCAGGCCAAGCTACCCAAAGAGCCAGTATTTACCAGGACGCCTATCTTGTTGTAACTATCCTGTATTATTTCTCACTGGGTTTTTCTCCTGCTCTAATCGAAACTCCGCGTTTTCCCCATTTCTCGTATGCCTATAGTGACTTTTATCTCCTCCACTATTAAAAGAGCAGGTGGTGGCAGCATACTTCCCAGAGAATAGAGCGCTACATTCTATTCTCTCATACTCTAGTAATTTCCCCCTGGTTATTTGTTCTCTATTTCCTCCTATTTTTCTCCACGCCGAGTCACTGCCTAAAGGAACAGACTCTATGGCATCGCAGGGTGCTTTGTCGACCCCAGGTTGGGACTGGGGTGGAAGCTGCATTTCAGTGAGAGTATGTCCTGGGGCACTGTGGTGCACTAGGACTGAGTGACTGAAGGTGGAATCAAATGTGCCTCTCCGTCTCCACCGAGACTAACCTAACGTTCTTCTACTGCATCATGACAGCCAGACAGTCATCAAACAACTACTACATTTCATTATGATGAACAGTACCTCTAGTAGCTACAACAGCCTTCTTGTCGTCTGACTCCAATCTCCCTGTCAAGCGTCCTGCATCTTCCTGACTGAGGTAGATAACCTGGTAACATAAACAGCAGTACCATGTGAACCACCCAAGATCAAGGTTGACACTTCATGACTCCCAATACAAGTAATTTGCGCCAGATGGAGACGGACACCAGCTCTTTCAGCAAATCTTCCTCCACTACCTTATCACAGTGCACTCGCCTCACACACTGAGTGTCAGTGATTCAATGCCTGGTATGGGTGGAAACGTTGGGCATGATTCCTTATACCTGCTGTCCCTGTTTACCTTGTAATAAGTAAGTTCTTGGATGTTAGTTGAATGTTGTGGGTTGCATCCTGGGGCACACAATTAAAGGATCATAGTGAAAATAAGACAGACAGTCATAAATAAGACAGACGTTATAAATAAGACAGACAGTCATAAATGTGTTATCCTGGGTGGCTAACCCTTCGGGTTAAATTAATTACATGCCCATGCACTCTGCCCCAGGCCCAGACTCGTGAAACTCCATGTTCAAGAACTGCAAGAAGCCTCTGTCAAATGCCTTCAGCATTCTATGGAGAGGGAGCATGGACACAAGGGCCATTAGACACTCGCTAAAAACAGCAGACATAGCCCCACAGTACAATGATGGCAGTAAAGTAATTACAAAGAATTACAGACCGATAGCACTAACATTCCACATCATAAAAATCTTTGAGAGGGTTCTAAGAAGCAAGATCGCCAACCACCTGGATACCCATCAGTTACACAACCCAGGGCAACATGGATTTAGAGCAGGTCGCTCCTGCCTGTCCCAACTACTATACCACTATGACAAAGTCTTAGATGCACTGGAAGACAAACAAAATGAAGCTTGTAGTATACACAGACTTTGCGAAAGCCTTCGACATGTGCGATTATGTTGTAATAACGCACAAAATGCGTGATAAAGGAAGAGCAGGAAAAGATGGTAGATGGATCTATAACTCCCTAACAAACAGAACACAAAGAGTTAAAAAAAAACAGAGTAAAGTCTGAGGCAGCTACGATGGAAAGCTCTGTTCCACAAGGCACATACTGTGCCTTGTGGATCAGAGCACCGTAGTCGTGGAGAATCTCCACGACTACGGTGCTCTTCGCACCTACTGCTAGGTTGAGGGACTGATTACCTCATCTTCTGTACATAGTTCTCCTGTCTTCAAGTTATGTCCTGGAATTTGTATTGATAAAGCCACTGGATGGCGAAACGTCTACAATAAAGATACCCAGATGTTGCACATGTGTCTCAATTTCATCTTGTCGGTATTGTATACCATTCTTGTACAAGGATAACCCTCCCTACGGTGCGTCAGTGCGTCATCGAGGACTGTCTGTCTTTTTTCCATTGCGTTCCTTCAGGGGCCTGGTAGGATTTTTTTCATATTTCGTCAGATTTTTTATGGTGTACGTTTAGAAGCATATATGTAACGGAATGTCGCAAAGTTTTAATAAGATCGGCCAACAAACAACCGAGAAAAAAAATATTTACTGATTATGGCACTTGGCACCAAGGGGGGAAGGACTGGCACTACGAGTGGCTCTGAGGACACTCCCCACTCTTAGAATACGTCTAACCCGAATTTCTGATGGAAGGAATGAATATAATATGCCTTATCTTCATGAAAAAAAATATGGTACGTTTCTGACATTCACCAAAATATCTGCCTTTTACCCCTCCCCTCAAAATCAAAAATATTTGAGATATTCCAAATAGCTTTACACCAGAAATTCAAACACACTTTGTTTTATATTGTCTGTGAAAATCATTTCGATCTAATCACAAATAATGGATCACTTTAAAGCAATAGGCCAAAATATTACTTTCGAGATATTCGGGAAGACGCGCACACACCTCATTACGTCAAAAAATTCACGAATATCGTGCTACTCTGAGCTCTTTGTATGCAATATAAGTGATTTCATATTGTTTCCCCTGTATATTACACCATTTTCTTTTGTAAGATACCAGTGGTAAGAAAGAATACCTTCCTCTTATGGTCAAGTTCTTGAGTAAATCATTGACCGCGGGCCACCACCCACATCCTCCAGTATAATATGCTAAATAATATTATTTTGGCCGTCTTTATTATGATTTTATCTTATATATCTTATGTCTGCTATCATTATTGAATAAATGATATAAGCAGATAAAGTTTATTAGTAATAATAGCATCAGTATAAGACATATTGTGGCCGAGGACCAGACTGCTGACTAAGCAATTCTTGTCCCTCTCTCCCACCAACACCTCCTCCTTCTGTGTGTTGTTAGGTAAGACACATATGCAACAGTTAGATAAGATAAGATAAGATAAGATTTCGTTCGGATTTTTAACCCCGGAGGGTTAGCCACCCAGGATAACCCAAGAAAGTCAGTGCGTCATCGAGGACTGTCTAACTTATTTCCATTGGGGTCCTTAATCTTGTCCCCCAGGATGCGACCCACACCAGTCGACTAACACCCAGGTACCTATTTGCTGCTAGGTGAACAGGACAATAGGTGTAAGGAAACGTGTCGGAATTTCCACCCGCCGGGAATCGAACCCGGGCCCTCCGTGTGTGAAGCGGGAGCTTTAGCCACCAGACCACGTTTCGCTGGGAGGTCACATCCCTCTCTGTACTCGACTGAAGAAGCCTACTGTGTAGGCGAACCGTTTCGAAATAAAGATACTGTGGAAAATATTTTAATTTTCCGAAGCTATAGAAGTAATCAGTGATAATAACACCAAGTTAAGAGAATGTGTGAAGTGAAATGAGTCGCCGTTCTCAGAGTGAGCATCTGTTTACCTCGTGTTCCTGTCCCGAGGATAGTGAAGTTTTTATGGAGTCACGTCTTCTAAACCGGGACAAACCAACGGATACCTCGTCCTGCTGGAATAAGAACCGTGTCTCGGTGTAGCAGGACATCGAAATGAGATGGTGAATGGAGGAAATAAGGAGCATCAATCACCCACAGTTAAGTAACCCTTCTAGTTATAGCAGACTGACACTGGCCAGTTAGGTATGTTGTAATTGGATAGGTTGTGGGTGATCCAGCTACATCAAATGACCACCAGAGAATATCTGGTAAGTGGTGGGATTATATACAAGTGTTTTTCCTTGATGGATATATCCATGTGTAACCTACCCCCCCCCTTCATTCAGTTCAACTAATATAATCTATACAGTCTACAATTAATTAGTAGCGCCGTACTTGTGGGTGCTATCCAATTTATACTGGTCTCGGATGGATATGGATAAGACTGTGAGGTCGAAGGGACCACCTGCAGCGACCAGGGGTGGTTAAGTTTTCTCACATGTCTACACGGGGTGACTACGGTAAACAATATGGTTGTTGTCTCCCAATGAGATTACTCGTATGCATGTAATGTTGTGGTACATACAGGTAACCCCCTATAAAATTTTCCATAGATACCTAACTGTTGCATATGTGTCTTACATAACATCCTGTCGGTATTTTATACCATTTTATTATTCACCTCCTCCTCTACTTCTGCTATAGCTCCTCCCACACTGTAATGATGTTCAGTGGTAAATTTAGTGCATTAGAAAGAAAAATAGACAAAAAATTAAAAAAAAATCTAAAAAATTCACCTCGTGTACACGTCTATATTTACCTGGTAGGTCGTCACCAGACATGTTCAAACAGGTATAATTTTCTGTAGTAGATTTTCACCAAAATGTTGCCGGATTCTTAAACCATTTTTTAGTAAACAAAGCTCATTTTCCATATTTTTCGAATTATTTTCTTACTACACGCGCTGTGGAGAGTCACAGGACCCTCTTGTCCCCCAGGATGCCACCAACACCAGTTGACTAACACCAAGGTACCTACTTACTGCTAGACGAACAGTGACAGGAGATGTATGGAAACAAGCCCCAAGTTTCTACCCGTGCTGAAGATTCAACCCTGACACTCAGCTGTGAGGCGAGTGCGTCGTCATCAACTTATTCTCACGTAGACGACGTATTTCCATATCTTGTTTCGGTATTCACCGCACATGTAAACTAGACTTCACTTGTAGCGTATAATGCATTTATTATGAGCAGTTTTTCTCTGAGAAGAAAAGACTAACACTAGCATGCATCATACACCTTATTATGACACTTAGGCACTGGTACATGTGGAGGCAGGAAGCATACATAGCTGTAAGATGAGGTATGATAAAGTTCATGGAGCAGGGAGAGAGAGGACCTAGTAGCACTCAGTGAAGAGGTGGGGCCAAGAGCTGAGTCTCGACCCCTTCAATCACAATTAGGTGAATTAGGTGAGTACATGAGTACAATTATTACACATACCTGTTGTCCCAATTCGTCTAGCAATCAAGTAGGTACCTTTGTGTGAGTTGAATGGTATGGGCCGCATCCTGGGGGACAAGATTTAGGAACCCCAATGGAGATAAGATAGACAGTCGTTGATGACGAACTGATATTCTTGGGTTATCCTGGGTGGCTAACCCCCCCTGGGTTAAAAACCTTAACCTATGTGTAAATTACCTGTATTGTCATATGCAAATTACGTATATGTTACTATATCTAAGGCATCAAGACCAGGTGCACTTTGCTGTTTCCTTACTCTTTGTCTCCTTGTGACAGTTCTGTAGTCAACTGGGAAGGTGGCGTTTGCTTGTTGCTCAAACTCATCAAAATCTTCTCTAATTTTATTTAAAAAATCTTCAGGTGAACTGTACAAACATGCACAAGTACTCAACAGTTCTGATTTATGAATGGCCTTGCTGACCTCGTGAAAAAATGACCTAGCACTCGAGTCCAAAAATGCAGCATAAACACATTCCAGGTCTTCCATTTTCTGCAAAGATTGTTAGTTTGAAGCCTGGAATCAACCTTTTCATTAACATCAGAATACAAATGTTTGAGGGTCTCAGTCAACTTATCTATCTCACTGCTTTCCTGGAAGGACAAACTCAATAGAGAAATCAATGCTAGTGCCGAGTTATTGGCTTAAGACTATGTTATTCTGAAATGGATTGCATGGAATATTCCTGATGGGTTATTGAGAGACTACAGTGAGGTATGACAGCATGTGTAAAAGCCTATGACTGCCAAAAATATTATACACCTTGGCCGGAGGCCACCTGAAATTTGAGGCCCTAGGCCAAATTTTTAGGTAAATCCAGCACTGGTGTGAGCACTGTCATTGAGGAATCCAAGTTGTGTAACCTCTGGGAAACCCAAGAATACTTAACACTTGACACCCATACTGCTTAACAGTGGGGAAATATGTGTAGTAAAGCCTTGTTATGATCCTTATTTAAGCGAGTAGAAAGAGGTTTAGTAGTAGGCAATATATTATGAAAGAGGGTATAAGGAAGTATATGAAGTATGATGCAGTGCGTAATAATAGCTGCTTGATGGGTTATGTATTGACGGGTAAAAAAGTAGAAGGATAGACTTCCGGATATGCGTGATCTTAGAGGAGCAACTGGTATGTCAGATCATTAAACATAACTACAGTGAGATGCAGATGATGTACGAAGAAAATGGTGACATTAAGAAGTGAAAGTGAATGAAATGAAGAGGACAGTTAGCAGAAGCAGCTCGGACTAGAGTACAGTGTATGGAGGTGGATTTAGGAACGTAGTGCTAGAGTACACAGCAGAGATTTGTGAGTATGGGAGGGTGAGTAAGGATGGGCAAAGTAATGGGAGAATGGGTGAGTATTTTTCAGCAAATTTTGCTGAGACTGAGAAACAGTTTTGGAGAGACATTAATACGTTGCAGAAGCCTGGCGAGCAAAGGGGTATGCTGGCTAGGAACGAGACAAAGATGTTAGATGGGGAAGCGCAGGTCCTGGAAGGATAAATGGAATATATTAAATTGCTAAGTGCTAATAATGAAACGAAGGTAGTGATTTCTTGCATTTTGCAGAGAGAAATAGTCTTTTTTTTTAGAGTAAGGAAGAGCCAGAGACGAGTGTGTGGGGAGAATCAGTGGGTAGAATGGAACTGTTAATGAAGTACTTGGTGTATTTGTTTAATATGGAGAATTAGTTCAGTATCTGCGAGGAAGGGAAGGTGCCTAAGGATTAAATTTATGCCAAACTCCCACACTATTGTGGAAATGTCATTAATTGTTGTGATGAGTTTTTCTCTTACCTCATGTATAATTTCACATAAAAGTCCTTACTGTGGCATAACCAGAAATTTTGACAAAATTTTGAAAAACAAAACTTTTCTTCTTACAGAATGAAAGAATACCTTGTAATAAACTGGATAAGACTACGTTCTGTGACCCCTGATAAATCTCACAATTTTATGGTGTGTTGAAGATGGTGGGAAAAAAAATGATGACTCATCAGAAACAGCAGCGTAACTGTGCCAGTCGTATTTTACATTTTACAATTTATCCCCATCAAATTATCAACGTTTTTAACTGTTATTGTTTTTAATTTTTAACACTGTGCTTACTAATTTCCTTTGCTATTACCGCGACACTTCTCAGCCTGGATTATCTACCTGGAGTCTACCTGGAGAGTGTTCCGGGGGTCAACGCCCCCGGGGCCCGGTCTATGACTAAGCCTCCCGGTGAATCAGGGCCTGATCAACCAGGCTGTTACTGCTGACTGCACATACAACCCGACTAATCGGGTACAGGCTTTAGGTATCTGTCCAGCTCCTTGAAAGCAGAAAAGGGGTCTATAGGTAATTCACCTTATGCAGTGTGAGAAACTGTTGAACAGTCTTGGGCCCCAGACATGTATTGTGTTTTCATTTAGTGTACTTATGGCACCCCTGCCTTTTATTGGTGGTATGTTGCACTGTCTTCCTAGCCTTTCGCCTTCGTAGGGAGTGATTTCTGTGTGCAGATTTGGGACCGTTCCTTCCAGTATTTTCCAGGTGCACGATTATGATGTATCTCTTACCTGCGCTCTAGGGACTACAGGTAAAAATTGGTGCAAATAATTGTATTTTATATTTTTTTTGCTCCATTAGTTTGCAATCGCGTTATTACGATTCTGTATGTCATGTATAATGAATGCTTATGATATTATAATTGTTACAAGGTGTAATGCTTCTCAGAACAGGGAAATAAGTTACATCGTTCGTTTGACTTGATAGGGTTATCCTGCTTTTTTGGCTGAATTCCACTGTTGATATCATTATATTGTAATAAATTTGTAATGAATAAGGGAATCTTGGTGGCAGCTCCACACCGTATTTACGGGCAGGGAAGATAGTAGTGGAACAATGTAATAATATGATATCATGATTTGTACAAGTACATGTACAAGGTATACAGGCCTAGGTGACAATAATGACATACTACTATATAGAAAGCCGCTTGTTATGCAGAGTATTTCGGGTAAATTAGGTCAGTTTTGTCCCAGGATGCGACCCACACCAGTCGACTAACACCCAGGTACCCATTTTATACTGATGGGCGAACATGGACAACAAGTATCTTATGGAAACACGTCCTAATGTTATCCAGCCGTACCGGAGATACGAACTCCGGACCTCAGTGTGTGAGGTGAGTGCGCTAGTGATCAAGCTACGGGACACCCTAGGTCCTAGTTTGCCGGCAGGGAAGCTAGTTAAACACTTTTACTCATAATGCATTGTGTGGACTGGTCTGCTCTTTCATTTTGTTCATTGGCATGAAAAAGTTGTAGGAGACTCAAACAACTGTGTTAAGATTAGAGGTTGTAGGAGATAAATAACAAAAAAGGCACAATACCGTGACTGGAACGATACACAAATAGCCCGCACATAAAAGAGAGAAGCTTACGACGACGTTTCGATCCGACTTGGACCATTTACAAAGTCACACTGTGATTTTGTAAATGGTCCAAGTCGGACCGAAACTTCGTCGTAAGCTTCTCTCTTTTATGTGCGGGTTATTTGTGTATTGTAGGAGATATCCGGATCATGTATGTACTAGTATACTGAACACTGTCAAGGTGTTATTAACTGGTGTTATGGGTACTAGTTTCACGGGCGCTAATGTTATGGCACTGGTGTTGTGGGTACTGGTATTGTGTGCACTGGTGTTACGGGCACTGGTGTTATGGGCACTTGTCTTAAGAGCACTGGTGTTATGTTACAAGTTTTACCTATTCGGCACTACATATATAGACAGCAACCACCTGGATAGGTACCACTGTCCTGCCAAATGTGTGGAAGACAGAGACTTGTAAGACATGATGATAGGACTGCTAGTGTCTTTTTTCTGTCTCATAAATACACAAGATAACAAGTATATGTTGTTATTTTTACTTACACTTAGGTCACACTACACATGCATGTACACGTTTATGTATACACATTCATCTGAGTTTTCTTTGGTTTTCTTAATACTTCTTGGTCTTATTATTTTCCTTTCATATCTATAGGGAAGTGCACGGGAGCAGTGGTCTAGTAATCCCTTTTCCCGTACAGCTTACTAAAAATAAAAAGAAGAAAACGTTAAAGCTGAGATGTTTGAATGTGTATGGATGTAGTGCGAATGATAAGAGATGATTGTGGATGTTATGAATGAAAAGAAGCTGGATGTCCTGGCTATAAGCGAAACAAAACTGAAGGGCTTAGGAGTTTCAGTGGGGAGAAATAAATGGATTAGGTCATGGGTCAGGGGAGGGAGTACCAATAATGTTGAAGGATAAGTTATGGCAGGAAAAGAGGGAATATAAATGTATAAATTCAAGGATTATGTGGAGTAATACAAGGGTTGGACGTAAAAAGTGGGTTTTAGTAAGTGTTCATGCACCTGGAGAAGAGAGAAGTGTAGGGGAGAGAGAGATTTTGGGAGATGCTGAGTGTTTGGGGAGTTTTGAACCAAATGAGAGAGAGTTTGTAAGGGGTGGGAACCTAAATGCTAAAGTGGGTAAATCTGTTGTGGAGGGAGTAGTAGGTAAGTTTGCGGTGCCAGGGGTAAATGATAATGGGGATCTTTTAATTGAACTATATATAGAAAGACGTTTGGTAACAATACATATTTTAAGAAAAAGAGGATAACTAAGCATAAAAGATATGATATAGCACGTAATGAAAGTAGTTTATTGGTTTATGTATCGGTGGATAAAAGATTGATTGGTAGACTTCAGGATGTGCATGTTTATAGAGGGGCAACAGATATATCAGATTATTATTTAGTTGTGTCTACAGTGAGAGTAAGAGGTAGATGAACAAAAGGAAAATGGCAACAGCAAGTAAGAGAGAGGTGAAAGTTTATGAACTAAGGGAGGAGGAAGTTAAGGTGATATATAAGCAACTACTGGGAGAAAGGTGGGCTAGTGAGAATATAGGTAGTGGTGGGGTTGACGAAGGATGGGACAGTGTTAAAAAATGCGGTGTTAGAACGCGGGGCAGAAATTTGTGGCTATAGGAGGGCGGGTGTAGGTGAAAAGAGGAGTGATTGGGGGAATGATGAGGCAAATGGTGTGATGAGAATTTTTATAAAGCAGAAAAGATAAAAGAAGGGTGGAGTATATGGAGAGTAATTATTATTATTATAATCAAAAAGAGTGCTAAGCCACAAGGGCTATACAGCGCTGCAGGGCAGGAAGGAAGCGAGGGCATCAGGTGGCAAAAGGGAGATGGATGAGTAATAGGTTACGGATAACAGCGGGGCAGTGGATGGTGAAAGGGTAAAGGGCAGCAAGAGACTGAGCTAGAAAGGGCTGAGGGGAGTGCGAAAGGTATCATCATCAGAGTTTGTGGAGTAAATCAGTCGTTGTCAAGAAATCAATGAGAGACTCAGGATTAAAGGAGGGTCCATCAGCAAGAAGGGAAGGTAAAGAGAGGGTAGTAGAACGAAGACGACGTTGGAGGTAAATTCTGCGTGCTCGTTGATAGAGAGGGCAGTCTAACAGAATGTGGCCAATCGATACTGGAACTTGACACTGCTCACAGAGAGGAACAGGGTGCTTCTCCATGAGATACCCATGAGTAAGACGAGTGTGGCCAATGCGAAGGCGGGAGAGAGTGGTCTCCCAACCTCGGCACTGATGACAAGAAGACAGCCAGTAACCTATGCTCGGTTTAATAGAATGAAGTTTGTTACCAAGCAGCGTTGACCAACGTTGTTGCCAACGGGTGTGAAGGTGGGTAGCTATTGTAGCAAAATAGTCCAGAAATGGAACACCTCTATAGGAAATTGGTAGGTCATGTACTGCTGACTGCGCAGCAGTGTCTGCCTGTTCATTGCCCTGTACATCGACATGACCAGGGACCCAACAAAAAACAATATCTTTATGCTTGGTAGAGATACGGTGTAGCCAAAGTTGGATACGGAGAACTAGGGGGTGAGATGTATCAAATTTTCGTATAGCCTGTAGAGCACTAAGGGAGTCTGAGACTACCACAAATGATGACACAGGCATAGATGCGATACGAATAAGTGCTGCAAGAATGGCATACAATTCAGCAGTAAAAAATGCTAGCCGAAGATAGTAAATGCCCCCGCACAACGCTGTCCGGAAACACTGCTGCGAATCTGACGCTGTCTGAAGACTTAGAGCCATCTGTGTACACAGCGATAGCATGAGAATGAGAGTGGAAGTGATCAAGAAAAAGAGAGCGGGAAGCCACAGTAGGCAGTTGGGCTTTCGAGCAAGGGAGTGAGAAAGAACAGACCCTAACAGCTGGAACATCCCAGGGGGGTAGGGAAAAGTGAGATGCTACATGAACATATAAAGGTGGTAACTGAAGGGAAGACAAGAGCGAATGTAAGCGAAGAGAAAAGGGACGGAGCAAACAGGGGCGGCGAACAAATAAAGAATGTCTACTAATATCGGTGACCATTCTATAAATGGAAGGATTGTGGAGATCGTGAGAGCGTACACAGTAGCGAATATGGAGAGTAAGAGAGTGGGGAAGGAATGCAAAAGGAGAGCAAATGATAGAGTGGGTGAGGTGCTGTCAACAAATTTTGCTGAGAATAAAAAAATTTTTTGGAGATAATGAGGTTAAAAAAGTCTAGGGAACAAATGGATTTCACAGTTAAATATAGAATAGGGGAGTTAGTAGATGGAGAGAATATCAAATGGTATACAATACCGACAGGGTGGTAGATAAGACACATAGGCAACATTTAGGCAACTTTATTCCAAAACGTTTCGCCTACACAGTAGGCTTCTTCAGTCGAGTACAGAAAGTAGGCAGGAGCAGTAGAGATGTGAAGACGATGTAATCAGTCCATCACCCTTCACATCTCTACTGCTCCTGCCTACTTTCTGTACTCGACTGAAGAAGCCTACTGTGTAGGCGAAACGTTTCGGAATAAAATTGCCTAAATGTTGCCTATGTGTCTTATCTACCAACCTGTCGGTATTGTATACCATTTTGATATTCACTCTGTCAGACACTGCAACACAATGACATCTTGGTACAGAAGAGAAAACACCTTGGACAACTTTTTCAAGTGAGAATTCTTTGATCTGAGATGGACGTGACCTCTCAGAGGCTACAGTCTCACTACTACTACTCTGCACCTCTCCTTCCGGCAGTATTTAAGTCTCAACACTGTCGCTTGATCTTCAGTTAGTTCCAGACTTTGGAACAGAACTTCTCCAGGCTGAGGGACTGACAACCACGAATCTACGACTTCAAGGGTGATGGACTGATTACATCGTCTTCACATCTCTACTGCTCCTGCCTACTTTCTGTACTCGACTGAAGAAAACTACTGTGTAGGAGAAACGTTTCGGAATAAAGCTGCCTAAATGTTGCCTATGTATCTTATCTAGCAGATGGAGAGTTGGAGGTATTGGGAAGATGGTGGGAATATTTTGAGTTAGGAACTGTTAAATGTTGATGAAGAGACGGAGGCAGTAATTTCATGCACTGGCCAGGGATGTATAACATCTTTTAGGAGTGAAGAAGAGCAGGATGTGAGTGCGGGGGAGGTGCGTGAGGCTTTACTTAGAATGAAAGGGGGTAAAGCAGCTGGAACTGACGGGATCACGACAGAAATGTTAAAAGCAAGGGGGGATATAGTGTTGGAGTGGTTGGTGTTTTTCTTCAATAAATGTGTGAAAGAGGGGGGAGGTACCTAGGGATTACCTGGAGTTTACCTGGAGAGAGATCCGGGGGTCAACGCCCCCGCGGCCCGGTCTGTGACCAGGCCTCCTGGTGGATCAGAGCCTGATCAACCAGGCTGTTGCTGCTGGCTGCACGCAAACCAACGTACGAGCCACAGCCCGGCTGATCAGGAACTGACTTTAGGTGCTTGTCCAGTGCCAGCTTGAAGACTGCCAGGGGTCTGTTGGTAATCCCCCTTATGTATGCTGGGAGGCAGTTGAACAGTCTCGGGCCCCTGACACTTATTGTATGGTCTCTTAACGTGCTAGTGACACCCCTGCTTTTCATTGGGGGGATGGTGCATCGTCTGCCAAGTCTTTTGCTTTCGTAGTGAATGATTTTCGTGTGCAAGTTCGGTACTAGTCCCTCTAGGATTTTCCAGGTGTATATAATCATGTATCTCTCCCGCCTGCATTCCAGGGAATACAGGTTTAGGAACCTCAAGCGCTCCCAATAATTGAGGTGTTTTATCTCCGTTATGCGCGCCGTGAAAGTTCTTTGTACATTTTCTAGGTCGGCAATTTCACCTGCCTTGAAAGGTGCTGTTAGTGTGCAGCAATATTCCAGCCTAGATAGAACAAGTGACCTGAAGAGTGTCATCATGGGCTTGGCCTCCCTAGTTTTGAAAGTTCTCATTATCCATCCTGTCATTTTTCTAGCAGATGCGATTGATACAATGTTATGGTCCTTGAAGGTGAGATCCTCCGATATGATCACTCCCAGGTCTTTGACGTTGGCGTTTCGCTCTATTTTGTGGCCAGAATTTGTTTTGTACTCTGATGAAGATTTAATTTCCTCATGTTTACCATATCTGAGTAATTGAAATTTCTCATCGTTGAACTTCATATTGTTTTCTGCAGCCCACTGAAAGATTTGGTTGATGTCCGCCTGGAGCTTTGCAGTGTCTGCAATGGAAGACACTGTCATGCAGATTCGGGTGTCATCTGCAAAGGAAGACACGGTGCTGTGGCTGACATCCTTGTCTATGTCGGATATGAAGATGAGGAACAAGATGGGAGCGAGTACTGTGCCTTGTGGAACAGAGCTTTTCACCGTAGCTGCCTCGGACTTTACTCTGTTGACGACTACTCTCTGTGTTCTGTTAGTGAGGAAATTATAGATCCATCGACCGACTTTTCCTGTTATTCCTTTAGTTGCATGGCTATCACAAGTCCTACAAGTTGCATGGCTACTACAAGTCCTACAAGTCGCTTGGCTACCACAAGTCCTACAAGTTGCATGGCTACCACAAGTCCTACAAATTGCATGGCTACCACAAGTCCTACAAGTTGCATGGCTACCACAAGTCCTACAAGTCGATTGGCTACCACAAGTCCTACAAGTTGCATGGCTACCACAAGTCCTACAAATTGCATGGCTACCACAAGTCCTACAAGTTGCATGGCTACCACAAGTCCAACAAGTCGCTTGGCTACCACAAGTCCTACAAGTTGCATGGCTACCACAAGTCCTACAAATTGCATGGCTACCACAAGTCCTACAAGTTGCATGGCTACCACAAGTCCTACAAGTTGCATGGCTACCACAAGTCCTACAAGTTGCATGGCTACCACAAGTCCTACAAGTCACTTGGCTACCACAAGTCCTACAAGTCGCTTGGCTACCACAAGTCCTACAAATCACCTGGCTACCACATCTCATATTTATGTTAATTTATTCTACTGTGGGGTGTATTTAGATGGTATTAAGGAATGTCTATATTAACGTTTTATACAATATTAAACACACAATAATAATCACTCCTCAGAGTGATTATTATTGTTATTATCATTATCACTATTAATATGGCGTCTTCAAGACTAATAAGACGCTTAGTGATTTTAATGTGTACCTGCATGCCAGCACAGTGTGTAAGTTTACTTAGGTACAGCTACACATAATTATCAGTTATAATAATAATGTAGGTATGTAGTCTGCCTGGGTTACATAGCTACACTATATTTAATGTGGCCCAAAGCTATATTATTACCATCGACATACCGTGTTCACTGAGTTGAATCCTTTCTAACAAGATGCCATCATTAACAAAGGGAGAAGTAATGAATAATTCAAGCCAGGAATTGTAAACAAAAGTGTTATGAATTAAGGGGAGTGAGTAATGTTCTCCCTCAGCCCGGCTACCACACTTCCATAGTATATAAACATAAAATGCTTATATGCTATGTAACTCGTTTCTTATATAATTTTGAAGAAAATATCATAGATGGATTAATGAAAGTGTCTATATTGACGTAAAATAAAATATTTAATGTGCCCAAGAGTGATTATTATTACATAATAGAGATGTGACTCAAGAAATCGTAATGACACGATTGCAAACAAACCATACCCCCGGCCAGGATTGAACCCGCGGTCATAGAGTCTCAAAACTCCAGCCCGTCGCGTTAGCCACTAGACCAGCTAGCCACAATAAGATTCATCCAACTAGGTATATTTCTACACCATAGGAAGGTTAGCACAGGCACCACTGTGGTGGTGGTCTAGTGGCTAACGCGACGGGCTGGAGTTTTGAGACTCTATGACCGCGGGTTCAAACCCGGCCGGGGGTATGGTTTGATAATAGAGATGTGTTCACGGAGAATGTAAACAGACCGGGCGGTGCGAGTTTTGGTCACAATTTGAAATCGCCGTATTAGCGGAACGCCGTAAAGCGGGACCCTGCTGTTTTACTGATATAAGGTAAGGAGGGCCCATTGGGGTACATAGTATCATGGTATAAACCTTGGTAATAAATACCGACAAGTTGGTTTAGAAAGACACGTAAGCAAACACTATAACATTTATTAGAAAACGTTTCGGTCCTGGGACCGAAACGTTTTCTAATAAATATGTTATAGTGTTTGCTTACGTGTCTTTCTAAACCACATAGTATCATATCTTAGAAAGGATATCTACTGTTTTGGAAACTTTCTAAGTCATAAGCTGGATGTGGGTCTGAAATTTAAGATTACATATTGGTGTGAAACATGGGTGGTGAATGCTGCAACAAGGAGAAGGCTGGAGGCAGTGAAGATGTCGTGTCTGAGCGCAATGTGCGGTGTGTATATAATGCACAGAATCCATGGTCTAGAAATTAGGAAGAGGTGCAGGGTTACTAAAAGTATTATCCAGAGGGCTGAGGAGGGGTTGTTGAGGAAGTTCAGACATATAGAGAAAATGGAACATAATAGAATGACTTGGAGGGTATATAAATCTGTAATGATAAAGACAAAGATTTTATTTCTTTGCAAGGTTACAATATGTATTTACAGTTTTGATCTGTTAAGTACAAAGAAAGCCACTATCATGCTGGGGCATTTCAGGCAGACTTATCCTAGTACATAATAACTACTTAAGTCCAGACAAGATAAGAGTGGTTAACTTTTTAATAAATCTTAGTCAAGGTGGACGTTTATAAGAACAATAATCTTGAAGTTGCACATAATAAAAACAATATTACAATTAATGGTTCAAACAGTAATATTTCATGGACTGGCAGATGTTTTAATAGACTTGGGTCATATAATATAATATTTGAGAGTTGTTTCAAACTGGTTAGAAATTGTTTGGTTAGAGATGAGATGATTTTTAAGCATAGCCCTAAATTTGTATGTTGTCAGGGGTATCTTTTACTGGTTCAGGCAGTGAATTCCAGATCTTCGGACCCTTTATGTGCATTGCATTTTTGCATAGTGTGAGACTGACACAAGGGATGTCAAAGAGTGCCTTGTATTGTGACAGTACATTCTGATGTAGCTATCAAGGAGAAGCTTAAGCAGAGGGTTTAAGTTGGAGTTTAATGTTCTGTATACGTATACAGTAGGCACAGTAATATGAGTGTGTCTCGTATATTTAGTAGATTCAGGCTATTGTAAAGTGGTGGGGTGCGCTGTCTGGCACAGGAGCTGGTAATCATCTGCACAGCAGCATTTTGTTTGGTTATTAAAGGTTTAAGGTGGTTGGGTGTAGTTGATCCCCAGGCACATATACCATAGAAGAGGCAAGGATATATTAAAGAGTGGTATAGGGTAAGGAGTGTTGTTTGGGGTACATACATAGTATTGTATCTTGGAAAAGATGCCTACTGATTTGGAAATTTTCTCTGATATATGCTGGATGTGGGAATGAAATTTAAGATTACAGTCAAGGAGAAGACCTAGAAATTTACCCTCAGTGTGTCTTGTAATAGGGGAACTATTTATCGATATGTTAAGTTGGATATTTAAGGCTCTGTTTCCAAATAGCATGAAGTATGTTTTGTCTATGTTGAGAGTGAGTTTGTTGGTCATCATTTAAATACAGTATATATTTTTAGTAGCTTGTTGTTTACAGTGTCTCTAAGTACAGTGGACCCCCGGTTAACGATATTTTTTCACTCCAAAAGTATGTTCAGGTGCCAGTACTGACCGAATTTGTTCCCATAAGGAATATTGTGAAGTAGATGAGTCCATTTCAGACCCCCAAACATACATGTACAAACGCACTTACATAAATACACTTACATAATTGGTCGCATTCGGAGGTAATCGTTATGCGGGGGTCCACTGTATATAGCTGGGTTTCAGCGGGAGTAGACGTAAGTAGTGTCGTTTGTGAACAAAACTTGTTTAAGGAGTTGAGATGCATTGGGGAGATCATTGATGTAGATGAGAAAGAGGAGCGGGCCTAGGACACTACTCTGGGGCACTCCAACAGCTACAGCCTGGATAGTGGAGTTGACTCCATTTGCGTATACATACTGGTGTCTGTCGTTAAGACAAGATTTTAGGTAATCGAGGGAATGCCCTCTGATGCTGTAATGATTTAGTTGTAGGTGCAGGAGATTGTGGTCCACTGTATGAAATGCTTTCCATAAATCAATAAAGAGCCTCAGTGGATATTCATTTTTATCGAGAGCTGTATATATTAGTTCAAGCATTGTATAATAGCATCATTCGTACTTTTTTTTGGTCTAAACCCAAACTGGCAGGGGTTAAGTATGTTGCTGGATACATAGGGTAAAGTCATTTGTGTATTATTTTTTTGAATATTTTAGAGAGTAGGGGCAAGTTTGATATAGATGGAAGGAAGGCGGGGTAGGGGTCATCCTAGGCAAGGTTGGAGGGATGGGGTAAAAGAGGTTTTGTGTGTGAAGGGCTTGAGCTTCCAGAAAGCATGCATTAGAGCGTGTGTGATAGGAGCAAGTGGAGACAAATGGTTTTCATGACCTGACATGCTGTTGGGGTATGAGCAAAGTAACATTTATGAAGGGATTCAGGAAACTGGTTAGCCAGACTTGAGTCCTGGAGATGGAAAGTACAGTGCCTGCACTCTTGAGGAGGGGAGTTGATATGTCGCAGTTTTTTTTTAACTGTAGCGCAGGTGCGCTTCTGGCAAGACAGTGATGGGGTAAATGATGACGACGAAAGTGTTTCTTCTTTTTCGGGTTGTGCTGCCTTGATGTGTTAATTAAGAAATATAATAAAAATCTAAATCTATGTTGGTTATGTAAGTCAGGAAAAGAGTTTACTAAAACTATAGTAACAACTTGTAGAATTAAATACCAGCACTACTTGTTTCTGGGCCTCACATTCCCAGTTGCTGAACCCCATCCCACTAAGCTCTATGCATGCTTTGACATCTTCACATCTTTCTATAAAAAAAAATCAAAACTAAGGAGGCTGTGGGCCACCAGCAGCAACAGCCTGGTTGACCAGGCAAACACCAGAAGAGATTGGCCCAGGGCCAGGCTGTGGGAATGAGAAATCTCTCGAGATCCATTGAAGGTATATCAAAGGTAATTTAGAAAGCAGGATATTCAGTACAGTTAATCATTCCACAGCTACTTCTATGGCCAGAGCATTCATGAGTAATCCCATATTTCCTAATGAAGCAATAATGGGGAAAGCAAGTGAGGCAGTGGGTAGAATGAATGGGGTTAAAGCAGCTGAGGCAAATGGAATTTAAGCTGACATGATAAAAGAAGACGAGCAAATTGTGATTGGTGTATTTGTTCAGTGTATGCATGAAAGAGGGAAAGGTACCTTAAAATTGGCAAAAATCATGCATAGTTCCACTGTATAAGGAAAAAGGGGAAAACAGAAAATGTAAAAATTATAGGGAAATAAGCCTGTTGAATATACCTGGAAAAAGAGTTATGGGTTAAACAGAGAGTAAAACTGTAGAGAAATAAGGTGGATTTAGGAAGGGTAGGGGATGTGTAGACCAACTGTTTACACTGAAGAATATAAGTGAAGAATACTTCAAAAGGAGAAGGAACAGTTTGTTCCATTTACTATAGGATGTTCAGTGTAGCAATGTGAGAGATGTTGCAAGGTAGGAGGTAGGTTACTAAAAGAAGTAGAGCTATTATATGAAAAGTAAGATTTAGGTTAGGGTATGTAGAGAAAAAAAGAGGACCATTTTCCAGCAGAAGTAGGTGTTGACAGGGATTGCAATGTCACCATGGTTCCTTAATATATTAAGAGATGGGGTTGTAAAAGAAGTTAATGCTAGGGTGTTGGGAGAAGCATGGAACTGAAACATAAAATGTCAAGAGATGAAATGGGAAGTGTCACCGTCACACTCTCCAAATGACACTTGTTTTGGGAGACTAAAAAGAGGTTGCAAATTTGCATAAAATAATGAAATTAAAAATGAGTAAAGAAAAGAGCTAGTTGATGAAAGAAAAAAAAAGTTTAGACAACAAAATACTGAATAGCAGACTGGAGGGAAAGATTATTGAGGAGATAAATAATGCACTTAGATACTTAAGAATGGACATGTCACCAGATGGGCCTATGAAAGACAAGGTGAACCACAGATTAGATGAAAGGAGGTGGGAAAGGTAGGTTGAGTGCTGAGGTGTTTGGGAAGAGAAAGAATTTTATTTATGGAGGAAAACATAGGAATGTAAAGTACCAGAGAAATAGTACCAACTCTTTTATATGGGTGTAAAACATGGGCTTTCAGTATTGCAGTGAGGAATAAGCTGGAGGCAGTGAAAATGTCATGTTTGACAGCCATGTGGTTATAAACAAAATTTGGAGTATAGGATTTAGAAGACAGTGCTGAGGTACCAAAGTGAGTGGATGAAGGTATTCTGTGGTCTTGGCATTTAGAGGGGATAAAACAGAATAGGATGACCAAAAGTTCGTATAAATCTGGAGTGAAAGAAATGAGGAGTAAGAATTATTCCACAAAGGGTTAGAGGGAAGTTGTGAAGGAGGTTTTGAATGGTACTGACTTGAGTATGTAGAAGGTGTGTCAGATCAGAGTGGAGACAAGTGGGTTTTAAGGTGTAGACATGCTGGTCGAGTGTGAGCAAAGTAACATTAATGGAGGGATTCAAGAAAACTGGCTAGCCAAACTTGAGTCCTGGAGGTGGAGAGTACAACAGCTGCATGCTGAAGACAGCATGGAAATGATGCAGTTTGGAAGGTTATTTGAATTGTAATGTCTGTGCATTTTTATATAGACAGCTAATAAATAAATGCCTGTGAATATTTTAATTTTTGGATCACCTAACATGGAAGATGGCCATTGGTAAATGAAACATATGGTTAGTTACCTAGATGTTTTAAACATAATGTTATTTTAGCAAAAAAAAAAAAAAAGTAATTGCTTTTTAATAAGGAAAAATAATCTATATTCAGCATAACACAAATCATATTTCATTTACAGTTAAGTCTGGTAACATATATGGATCATGTTTCATACAGTATTAACAAAAATAATCCAGCAGATATGTGTGCATGTTAGATCAAAGTGAATGTTGATAAGAGGTATTTTTGGGATTTGATGTGCTGTTGGAGTGTGAACAAGATAACATTTATGAAGGAATTCAGCTGGACTTGAGTCCTGTAGGTGGGAACTAACCAGTATGTAAAGTGAAAAAAAAAATTAGTAGATGAAATGAAGGAAATATTTTAAATGATTCATTCTGGAAAAAAGTATTCTATATGTAGGTGAAGGAACTATAACAGACCACCAATTAGTGCAGAAACACAACCAAGAAAGAAAATAATTGCACTTCCATGGAAACCTCTCTGGTTATTCACAGTAAAATATAACGAGAACTGAACATGTCTCCATAACTTACAAAAGCTTGTAATGAGCCAAGGTCTTCTAATTGCACTTCGAGTGCTGTCATAAGATGATAGACAGCAACACTTTCTGTAGCTGCTCAGACATGACATGACCCAAGATTATTGGTATGCACTCCAAGACTTAACAAACCACCATAAACTACCAACTCCCTCCAAGAGTGGAAGATTTTCAAGATCATGCTTCATTACCTGTGAATGACAATAAAATACATGTTACGTAGCATATGATCAAAAAATTAATTACAATAATTATGCATAAACGTTATTGGTATAGGATAAATTGTCTCACAATGTGACTTCACCATAGGTGAGATTGTTGCACCACATTTCAGTAAGTGCAGCCAAAAACCTGAAAATGCAGGAAAACTTGATAATGTGTGATGTAAAAATGAGGAAAAAATCTGTAAATGCTTCCTTTTAAAGTGTGAGCTGCCATAATTTGGAAAGAAGGTTGAACAAAATTAATGGCCAGAGAAGCCATAATGGAGCAATTAATTGACCATATTTGAGGTACCCTGTGAAAACACTGGGTTAATTAACAGATGTGCTGGTCTCTTTATCAGTTATTCCTGAGGGTGGTCAGATGATCAAGGTATCTGGCTGTACTTTAATACAGTTGTCAAAGACAGCCAAGTTGAGCAAGAGTTGACATTAAACAACTGGTGTGAAATACTCTAGCAAATATAATACAGAATGCTGATCATGAAAATCAAATTAGAAATGAAAAGGTTTATAAAAAGTTATGTTAACTGTCACATTTTTGGTGTTAATAGTTTAATCCTTTTTTATTTATAATTTATATGTTTTCTAGGGGCAAAACTTTGTAACCAGAGTCTGTAATGCAGGGATGACTATGCTTAAACAACACATAAAGGAAGCTTGTGGATATATGCATCTTTAGGATAAATAAGAAGATACATGTGAAGATACTGTAATGCGAGTTGATGAAAACAAAGTATAATAAATAAAACTTTTGTGTGTTTCCTAATACGTGTAGTTATTATTACTGCAACATTTTCTTTTCAATTAAGGAGGACAGGTATAAGACTGGGTTGTTATGACTGTAATCCCTAAAATCACTAACAGATTTAACTGGTAGAAATTGCTAGGAAGGACACAGGGATAAAATAACAAGTCAGTTATCTAAGACAGGTTAAGAGTGGCTTTGGAAATTTCTTATAACATGTACAAAAAATTGTAAGTAGTAGGTTGGTAGACAGCAACCACCCAGGGAGGTACTACCATCCTACCAGGTGAGTGTGAAACAGAAACCTGTAATTGTTTTGCATGATGGTAGGATTGTTGGTGTCTCTTTTTGTTTCATAAACACACAGGATACCAGGTATATCTTGCTACTTCTACTACACTGAGGTCACACTACACATGCATGCATAAGCATATATATACATACCTATCTAGATTTTCTTCTATTTTCTTAATAGTTCTTGTTCTTCTTTATTTCCTCTTATCTCCATGGGGAAGTGAAACAGAATTCTTCCTCAATAAGCCATGCGTGTTGTAACAGGCAACTAAAAGGCCGCGAGCAAGGGGCTTGTAATGCCTTCTGTATAAATTACTAAATTCAAAAAGAAAAACTTCAGTTTTTCTTTTTTAAGTCACACAGCTTCTGTGGGATATGGTCGGTGAATTTACAAAAAAAAAAAATGTACATCAGAACCTCAGTTTTCGTATGCCCCAGTTTTCGTAGGATTCAGTTTTTGACGACTTTTTTTCATCAAAATTTTGTCCCAGTATTCATACATCTGCTCGGCTTTCGTAGAGTTGAAAATGGCCCATACCAAATACATCCACATGACTCAGCCACTCAAAGCATGCCTTTGTTTTTCATTGAGTGAGCATTACCCTAACAAAGCTGTTGCAAGCCTTGTCTGCAACATGTTCAATGACAATGCCTTGTTCCATTTCAGGCAAATCTTAAAGAGACACCAGAAACACACCTCTCTGGACAGATTTTTTGTGCGACAGGGGTACACTGACTCTCAAGCTGGTCCTAGTGCCAGTAAAAGATGGTCTGGAATTTTGAGAGTCTCTGACCATGGGCTCAAACTCCACCCGTGGTATGGTATGTTTATGATCGTGTCATTACGATTTCGTGAATCAAGGGAAGTAACCTCGGATAGGGCCTTGATACCTGAAGTCCATATGGAACAGTAACCTCTCCTCCTCCCGCTTCCCTCCTCGCCATCTTCCATACACCAACAAGAGTCTTCAGTAAAGGTAAAAGTGGTGTTAAATGTTTATTTATCCATTTCATTAGTCATTTATGTTTATTTCTCATTGTTTTCTGTATGCAAAACTATAGTTATTCTCTATAAAATGTTTTTTTTTTTTATATATATATTTTTGGGTGTCTGGAACCAATTAATTGGATTTACATTATTTCTTATGGGAAATATTGCTTCAGTTTTAGTACGATTCGGTTTTCTTCAATATACAGGAGGGCCCCACTTATACGGCGGGTTAGGTTCCAGGCTACCGCCGTAAAGCGGAAACCGCCGTAAAGTGGAACACCCTTTTTTTCCACTTACAAATGCATACAAACACTAGATAACAAGTTTACACTAACATATATTATGTTAGCAATAGAACCAGGCATCAAAAAACAATAAAAAAGTACAATACACACACAGTGCACTCATTACTTACCTTAAAATATTTATAGTCTTAATCTAGGGTGAGACAAGTAGTATTTATTGTAAGAAATCAAGTGTGGTATGTATGGTGTCAGCCAGGCTACCATACCAGGCCACCCCACCCACACATACTATTCTATGATATTTAAGCATCCCAGAGCGATAAAATGTATATACAGTTCACTCATTACTTAACTTACAATATAGGGTGAGATGAGTAGTATTTATTGTAAAAAATCAAGTGTGGTATGTATGGTAGTCAGCCAGGCTACCATACCAGGCCAACCCACCCACACATACTATTCTATGATATTTAAGCATCCCAGAGCGATAAAATGTATATACAGTTCACTCATTACTTACCTTAAAATATAGGGTGAGATGAGTAGTATTTATTGTAAAAAATCAAGTGTGGTATGTATGGTAGTCAGCCAGGCTACCATACCAGAGAGAAAGAATGAGTGCATGAGAGAGGACAGGCGCAGAGTTATGTAAACAAACCAGGCGAAGGTAAGTTTTGTAAACAGTGTACACGTCTGGTTTGTGTACAAGTTACATTGTGTACAGGTTGTCTCTACATTGATACGGTAGAATAAATAAAGAAGAACACTCCCATTCTCATGTAACATCATTTTGAGAAGAAATGATGCTCTGAGTGAAGGCAATGGAAGTAAGTCACTCTGACTTTTTTGGGTTATCCTAGGTTCTCTACACATATGTTGTTATGTATTTATGTTATGTATCGTGTTTATTATATAATTTTGAAAAAAAATATCACGGATGGATTAATGAAAATGTGTATATTAACGTAATATACAACATTTAATGATACACCGAGCTCAGACAGCGTAAACAAACTGAACAGGTTGTGGACGATCACTCGGTCAGGCGAAATAGACGGTATTAATACGTGTCCAGTTTTAGTTCATTCATGTACATTTGTAAGAGTTTGTGAAACTTTTACCTTATAATATTTTTATTATTATTATAATAATTAAATCACGAAACAAATACTCTTACACTGTGTACAAGTTAGTACAGAATTATAGCTATAAAGTGAAGGCATACGAAAGGAATATTTTTCTACAGTTATCCCTAGTAACAGGTGACGGGCTAGAGAAAACGTAATTCTTCCGACACTTCTACAAACCGTTTGGTAAACATCTCGTATATATTTGTATAAATTTTTATACTGTGGGTGCATGTATCATGTTTGTGTGTTACATAATGTGTTTCTTATATAATTTTGAAAAAAATAATATAGATAGATTAAGGGAAATGTCTATATTAACGTAATATGCGACATTAATGCGCCCAAGAGATTATTATTATTACTATTATTATTACTATTATTATTATTATTATTATTATTATTATTATTATTATTATTATTATTGCATCAAGAGTAGAGAGACTCTTAGTGATTTTAATGTGTACCTACATGCCAGCACAGTGTGTAAGTTTATTTAGGTACAGGTGTACACAAGTTTAATTATCAAGTACAATACATATAAAATATACAATAACTTTAAAACACTTGAAATTTTGGAAAGTTTCCAGACATAATAAGGAGATGTGCTCAGGGAGAATGTAAACAAACTCGGTGGGCCGCTGTGACCGTATTAGAAAGACAGGTGGGGGGAGCCGTATAGCGAGTTTTGGTCATAATTTGAAATGTCCGTATTAGCGGAATGCCGTAAAGCGAAACGCCGTAAAGCGGGGCCCTCCTGTATATATATATATATATATATATAATATATATATATATATACCATAAGGAATATTGTGAAGTAGATTAGTCCATTTCAGACCCCCAAACATACACGGACAAATGCACTTACATAAATACACTTACATAATTGGTCGCATTCGGAGGTGATCGTTATGCGGGGGTCCACTGTATATAGTATATATATATATATATATAGTATATATATATATATAGCATAGGCAATGGGGTCGAAGAGGTATGGGGTAGGTTTAAAAATGTAGTGTTCAGCAGAAGTTTGTGGTTACAAGAAAGTGGGTGCAGGAGGGAAGAGGAGCGATTGGTGGAATGATGATGTAAAGAGAGTAGTAAGGGAGAAAAAGTTAGCATATGAGAAGTTTTTACAAAGTAGAAGTGATGCAAGGAGGGAAGAGTATATGGAGAAAAAGAGAGAGGTTAAGAGAGTGGTGAAGCAATGTAAAAAGAGAGCAAATGAGAGAGTGGGTGAGATGTTATCAACAAATTTTGTTGAAAATAAGAAAAAGTTTTGGAGTGAGATTAGCAAGTTAAGGAAGCTTAGAGAACAAATGGATTTGTCAGTTAAAAATAGGAGAGGAGAGTTGTTAAATGGAGAGTTAGAGGTATTGGGAAGATGGAAGGAATATTTTGAGGAATTGTTAAATGTTGATGAAGATAGGGAAGCTGTGATTTCGTGTTTAGGGCAAGGAGGAATAACATCTTGTAGGAGTGAGGAAGAGCCAGTTGTGAGTGTGGGGGAAGTTCGTGAGGCAGTAGGTAAAATGAAAGGGGGTAAAGCAGCCGGGATTGATGAGATAAAGATAGAAATGTTAAAAGCAGGTGGGGATATAGTTTTGGAGTGGTTGGTGCAATTATTTAATAAATGTATGGAAGAGGGTAAGGTACCTAGGGATTGGCAGAGAGCATGCATAGTTCCTTTGTATAAAGGCAAAGGGGACAAAAGAGAGTGCAAAAATTATAGGGGGATAAGTCTGTTGAGTATACCTGGTAAACTGTATGGTAGAGTTATTATTGAAAGAATTAAGAGTAAGACAGAGAATAGGATAGCAGATGAAAAAGGAGGCTTTAGGAAAGGAAGGGGGTGTGTGGACCAGGTGTTTACAGTGAAACATATAATTGAACAGTATTTAGATAAGGCTAAAGAGGTTTTTGTGGCATTTATGGATTTGGAAAAGGCATATGACAGGGTGGATAGGGGGGCAATATGGCAGATGTTGCAGGTGTATGGTGTAGGAGGTAGGTTACTGAAAGCAGTGAAGAGTTTTTACGAGGATAGTGAGGCTCAAGTTAGAGTATGTAGGAAAGAGGGAAATTATTTCCCAGTAAAAGTTGGCCTTAGACAAGGATGTGTGATGTCACTGTGGTTGTTTAATATATTTATAGATGGGGTTGTAAGAGAAGTAAATGCGAGGGTCTTGGCAAGAGGCGTGGAGTTAAAAGATAAAGAATCACACATAAAAGGGGAGTTGTCACAGTTGCTCTTTGCTAATGACACTTCTCTTGGGAGATTCTGAAGAGAAGTTGCAGAGGTTGGTGGATGAATTTGGTAGGGTTGGTAGACAGCAACCACCCAGGGAAGTACTACCGTCCTGCCAGATGACTGTGAAACAAAAACCTGTAACTGTTTTGCATGATGGTAGGATTGCTGGTTTCTTTTTCTGTCTCATAAACACGCTAAGATAACAGGGATATCTTGCTACTCCTACTTACACTTTGGTCACACTTCATAGACACGCACATGCATATATATATATACATACATCTAGGTTTTTCTCCTTTTTCTAAATAGCTCTTGTTCTTTTTTATTTCTTCTATTGTCCATGGGGAAGTGGAAAAGAATCTTTCCTCCGTAAGCCATGCGTGTCGTATGAGGCGACTAAAATGCCGGGAGCAATGGGCTAGTAACCCCTTCTCCTGTATACAATTACTAAAAAAGAGAAGAAGAAAAACTTTATAAAACTGGGTTGCTTAAATGTGCGTGGATGTAGTGCGGATGACAAGAAACAGATGATTGCTGATGTTATGAATGAAAAGAAGTTGGATGTCCTGGCCCTAAGCGAAACAAAGCTGAAGGGGGTAGGAGAGTTTCAGTGGGGGGAAATAAATGGGATTAAATCTGGAGTATCTGAGAGAGTTAGAGCAAAGGAAGGGGTAGCAGTAATGTTAAATGATCAGTTATGGAAGGAGAAAAGAGAATATGAATGTGTAAATTCAAGAATTATGTGGATTAAAGTAAAGGTTGGATGCGAGAAGTGGGTCATAATAAGCGTGTATGCACCTGGAGAAGAGAGGAATGCAGAGGAGAGAGAGAGATTTTGGGAGATGTTAAGTGAATGTATAGGAGCCTTTGAACCAAGTGAGAGAGTAATTGTGGTAGGGGACTTGAATGCTAAAGTAGGAGAAACTTTTAGAGAGGGTGTGGTAGGTAAGTTTGGGGTGCCAGGTGTAAATGATAATGGGAGCCCTTTGATTGAACTTTGTATAGAAAGGGGTTTAGTTATAGGTAATACATATTTTAAGAAAAAGAGGATAAATAAGTATACACGATATGATGTAGGGCGAAATGACAGTAGTTTGTTGGATTATGTATTGGTAGATAAAAGACTGTTGAGTAGACTTCAGGATGTACATGTTTATAGAGGGGCCACAGATATATCAGATCACTTTCTAGTTGTAGCTACACTGAGAGTAAAAGGTAGATGGGATACAAGGAGAATAGAAGCATCAGGGAAGAGAGAGGTAAAGGTTTATAAACTAAAAGAGGAGGCAGTTAGGGTAAGATATAAACAGCTATTGGAGGATAGATGGGCTAATGAGAGCATAGGCAATGGGGTCGAAGAGGTATGGGGTAGGTTTAAAAATGTAGTGTTAGAGTGTTCAGCAGAAGTTTGTGGTTACAGGAAAGTGGGTGCAGGAGGGAAGAGGAGCGATTGGTGGAATGATGATGTAAAGAGAGTAGTAAGGGAGAAAAAGTTAGCATATGAGAAATTTTTACAAAGTAGAAGTGATGCAAGGAGGGAAGAGTATATGGAGAAAAAGAGAGAAGTTAAGAGAGTGGTGAAGCAATGTAAAAAGAGAGCAAATGAGAGAGTGGGTGAGATGTTATCAACAAATTTTGTTGAAAATAAGAAAAAGTTTTGGAGTGAGATTAACAAGTTAAGAAAGCCTAGAGAACAAATGGATTTGTCTGTTAAAAATAGGAGAGGAGAGTTATTAAATGGAGAGTTAGAGGTATTGGGAAGATGGAAGGAATATTTTGAGGAATTGTTAAATGTTGATGAAGATAGGGAAGCTGTGATTTCGTGTATAGGGCAAGGAGGAATAACATCTTGTAGGAGTGAGGAAGAGCCAGTTGTGAGTGTGGGGGAAGTTCGTGAGGCAGTAGGTAAAATGAAAGGGGGTAAGGCAGCCGGGATTGATGGGATAAAGATAGAAATGTTAAAAGCAGGTGGGGATGTAGTTTTGGAGTGGTTGGTGCAATTATTTAATAAATGTATGGAAGAGGGTAAGGTACCTAGGGATTGGCAGAGAGCATGCATAGTTCCTTTGTATAAAGGCAAAGGGGATAAAAGAGAGTGCAAAAATTATAGGGGGATAAGTCTGTTGAGTGTACCTGGTAAAGTGTATGGTAGAGTTATAATTGAAAGAATTAAGAGTAAGACGGAGAATAGGATAGCAGATGAACAAGGAGGCTTTAGGAAAGGTAGGGGGTGTGTGGACCAGGTGTTTACAGTGAAACATATAAGTGAACAGTATTTAGATAAGGCTAAAGAGGTCTTTGTGGCATTTATGGATTTGGAAAAGGCGTATGACAGGGTGGATAGGGGGGCAATGTGGCAGATGTTGCAAGTGTATGGTGTAGGAGGTAGGTTACTGAAAGCAGTGAAGAGTTTTTACGAGGATAGTGAGGCTCAAGTTAGAGTATGTAGGAAAGAGGGAAATTTTTTCCCAGTAAAAGTAGGCCTTAGACAAGGATGTGTGATGTCACCGTGGTTGTTTAATATATTTATAGATGGGGTTGTAAGAGAAGTAAATGCGAGGGTCTTGGCAAGAGGCGTGGAGTTAAAAGATAAAGAATCACACACAAAGTGGGAGTTGTCACAGCTGCTCTTTGCTGATGACACTGTGCTCTTGGGAGATTCTGAAGAGAAGTTGCAGAGATTGGTGGATGAATTTGGTAGGGTGTGCAAAAGAAGAAAATTAAAGGTGAATACAGGAAAGAGTAAGGTTATGAGGATAACAAAAAGATTAGGTGATGAAAGATTGAATATCAGATTGGAGGGAGAGAGTATGGAGGAGGTGAACGTATTCAGATATTTGGGAGTGGACGTGTCAGCGGATGGGTCTATGAAAGATGAGGTGAATCATAGAATTGATGAGGGAAAAAGAGTGAGTGGTGCACTTAGGAGTCTGTGGAGACAAAGAACTTTGTCCTTGGAGGCAAAGAGGGGAATGTATGAGAGTATAGTTTTACCAACGCTCTTATATGGGTGTGAAGCGTGGGTGATGAATGTTGCAGCGAGGAGAAGGCTGGAGGCAGTGGAGATGTCATGTCTGAGGGCAATGTGTGGTGTGAATATAATGCAGAGAATTCGTAGTTTGGAAGTTAGGAGGAGGTGTGGGATTACCAAAACTGTTGTCCAGAGGGCTGAGGAAGGGTTGTTGAGGTGGTTCGGACATGTAGAGAGAATGGAGCGAAACAGAATGACTTCAAGAGTGTATCAGTCTGTAGTGGAAGGAAGGCGGGGTAGGGGTCGGCCTAGGAAGGGTTGGAGGGAGGGGGTAAAGGAGGTTTTGTGTGCGAGGGGCTTGGACTTCCAGCAGGCATGCGTGAGCGTGTTTGATAGGAGTGAATGGAGACAAATGGTTTTTAATACTTGACGTGCTGTTGGAGTGTGAGCAAAGTAACATTTATGAAGGGATTCAGGGAAACCGGCAGGCCGGACTTGAGTCCTGGAGATGGGAAGTACAGTGCCTGCACTCTGAAGGAGGGGTGTTAATGTTGCAGTTTAAAAACTGTAGTGTAAAGCACCCTTCTGGCAAGACAGTGATGGAGTGAATGATGGTGAAAGTTTTTCTTTTTCGGGCCACCCTGCCTTGGTGGGAATCGGCCGGTGTGATAATAATAAAATGCAAAAGAAGAAAATTAAAAGTGAATACAGGAAAGAGTAAGGTTATGAGGATAACAAAAAGATTAGGTGATGAAAGATTGGATATCAGATTGGAGGGAGAGAGTATGGAGGAGGTGAATGTATTCAGATATTTGGGAGTGGACGTGTCAGCGGATGGGTCTATGAAAGATGAGGTGAATCATAGAATTGATGAGGGGAAAAGGGTGAGCGGTGCACTTAGAAGTCTGTGGAGACAAAGAACTTTGTCCTTGGAGGCAAAGAGGGGAATGTATGAGAGTATAGTTTTACCAACGCTCTTATATGGGTGTGAAGCATGGGTGATGAATCTTGCAGTGAGAAGGCTGGAGGCAGTGGAGATGTCATGTCTGAGGGCAATGTGTGGTGTGAATATAATGCAGAGAATTCGTAGTTTGGAAATTAGGAGGAGGTGTGGGATTACCAAAACTGTTGTCCAGAGGGCTGAGGAAGGGTTGTTGAGGTGGTTCGGACATGTAGAGAGAATGGAGTGAAACAGAATGACTTTAAGAGTGTATCAGTCTGTAGTGGAAGGAAGGCGGGGTAGGGGTCGGCCTAGGAATGGTTGGAGGGAGGGGGTAAAGGAGGTTTTGTGTGCAAGGGGCTTGGACTTCCAGCAGGCATGCGTGAGCGTGTTTGATAGGAGTGAATGGATTTTAATACCTGACGTGCTGTTGGAGTGTGAGCAAAGTAACATTTATGAAGGGATTCAGGGAAACTGGCAGGCCGGACTTGAGTCTTAGAGATGGGAAGTACAGTGCCTGCACTCTGAAGGAGAGGTGTTAATGTTGCAGTTTAAAAACTGTAGTGTAAAGCACCCTTCTGGCAAGACAGTGATGGAGTGAATGATGGTGAAAGTTTTTCTTTTTCGGGCCACCCTGCCTTGGTGGGAATCGGCCAGTGTGTTAATAAAAAAAAAAAATATATATATATATATATATATATATATAGCATATAGTATATCTATAGCATTATATAACAGACAACTTTATTCCAAAACGTTTCGGAATAAAGTTGTCTAACTGTTGCATATGTGTCTTACCTAACAACCTGTCGGTATTGTATACCATTTTGATGTTCATAGCATTATATATATACAGTGGACCCCCGCATAACGATGGCATCACATAGCGATTATTTCGCATACCGCTTACTTTAATTGCAAAAATTTTGCCTCACATACCGCTTAAAAACCCGCTTACCAATTTTCGTCCGAGACGCGTCCAATGTGCGGCCTGAGCCACGCTCACATGTTCCGCCGGTGGCATTGTTTACCAGCCAGCCTCCGCGGTAACATCCAAGCATACAATCGGAATATTTCGTATTATTACAGTGTTTTCGGTGCTTTTTCTGGAAAATAAGTGACCATGGGCCCCAAGAAAGCTTCTAGTGCCAACCCTACAGCAATAAGGGTGAGAATTACAATAGAGATGAAGAAAAAGATCATTGATAAGTATGAAAGTGGAGTGCATGTCTCCGAGCTGGCCAGGTTGTATAATAAACCCCAATCAACCATCGCTACTATTGGTGGTACAGCTGCTGCTGCTGCTGCACTGTCAGCTGCTGCTGCTGCTGCACTGTCAGCTGCTGCTGCTGCTGTAGCACCGTTGTTGGTGTGGCTTATTGAGAATACCAAGAAACAATTAACCCCAGAGGATTTGCCACCCAGGATAACCCAAAAAAGTCAGTGTCATCGAAGACTGTCTAACTTATTTCCATTGGGGTCCTTAATCTTGTCTCCCAGGATGCAACCCACACAAGTCGACTAACACCCAGGTGAACAGGGAAAAATGCCTGGAACTAGTGCTCATATTGGTGAATTTAAAGCCAGCAAAGGTTGGTTTGAGAGATTTAAGAATCGTAGTGGCATACACAGTGTGATAAGGCCTGTTCTGGAAGAAAATGCCAAACAGGACCTACAGTACTCAGGAGGAAAAGGCACTCCCAGGACACAGTGTCTCATCAGTCATTGCTGCATCTTCAATAAAGGTAAGTGTCATTTATTCTTCATTTAGTAGACTAGTACATGCACAATATATACTGTGCATGTACTACTCTACTATTGTGCATGTATCCTTCTCTTTGTGTGTGGGAAAATGTATATTTCATGTGGTAAAATTTTTTTTTTCATACTTTTGGGTGTCTTGCACGGATTAATTTGATTTCCATTATTTCTTATGGGGAAAATTCATTCACATAGCGATTATTTCGCATAACAATTACCCCTCTTGCACGGATTAAAATCGTTAACCGGGGGTCCACTGTATATATATATTTATATATATATATATATATATATATACATATACATATATATATATATTTATATATATATATATATATATTTGTGTATATATATTTATGTATATATATATATTTTTATGTATATATATACAGTGGACCCCCGCTTAACGATCACCTCCAAATGCGACCAATTATGTAAGTGTATTTATGTAAGTGCGTTTGTACGTGTATGTTTGGGGGTCTGAAATGGACTAATCTACTTCACAATATTCCTTATGGGAAAAAATTCGGTCAGTACTGGCACCTGAACATACTACTGGAATGAAAAAAGTTCGTTAACCGGGGGTCCACTGTATATGTATATATATATTTATGTATATATATATATATATATATATATATATATATATATATATATATATATATACAGTAGACCCTCAACCAGCAATGGCATCGATTAACGATAAATCCAACTAGCGATGCATTTTAACACAAAAATTTTGCCTCGACTAGCGCTTAAAAACCCGACCAACGCTATTCGTTCCATTCGAGATGCGTCCACTTTGGCCTGAGCGCGCCTCACTTGTCCCATGGGTGCCAGTGTTTACAAGCCAGCCAGCCACCACGGTCGCTTCCAAACATACAACTGGAACATTTCATATTATCACAGCCTTTGTAGTGATTGCACCTGCAAAATAAGTCACCATGGGCCCCAAGAAAGCTTCTAGTGCCAACCCTACAGCAAAAAGGGTGAGAATTACTATGGAGATGAAGAAAGAGATCATTGCTAAGTATGAAAGTGGAGTGCGCATCTCTGAGCTGGTCAGGTTGTATAGCAAACTCCAATCAACCATCGCTACTATTGTGGGCAAGAAAACGGCAATCAAGGAAGCTGTTCTTGCCAAAGGTGCAACTATGTTTTCGAAACTGAGATCGCAAGTGATAGAAGATGTTGAGAGACTCTTATTGGTGTGGATAAAAGAGAAACAGATAGCAGGAGATAGCATCTCTAAAGCGATCATATGTGAAAATGCTAGGAAGTTGCATGACGATTTAATTAAAAAAATGCCAGCAACTAGTGATGTGAGTGAATTTAAGGCCAGCAAAGGTTGGTTTGAGAGATTTAAGAAGCGTAGTGGCATTCATAGTGTGATAAGGCATGGTGAGGCTGCCAGTTCGGACCACAAAGCGGCTGAAAAATATGTGTAGGAATTCAAGGAGCACATAGACAGTGAAGGACTGAAACCTGAACAAGTGTTTAATTGTGATGAAACAGGCCTGTTTTGGAAGAAAATGCCAAGCAGGGCGTACATTACTCAGGAGGAAAAGGCACTCCCAGGACATAAACCTATGAAAGACAGGCTTACTCTGTTGATGTGTGCCAATGCTAGTGGTGATTGCAAAGTGAAACCTTTATTGGTGTATCACTCTGAAACTCCCAGAGTGTTCAGGAAAAACAATGTCGTCAAGGCTAATTTGCGTGTGCTGTGGAGGGCAAACAGTAAGGCGTGGGTCACTAGGGGCTTTTTCTATGACTGGTTACACCATGCATTTGCCCCCAATGTGAAAAATTACCTAATTGAAAAGAAATTAGACCTTAAGTGCCTCCTGGTATTAGACAATGCTCCTGGTCATCCTTCAGACTTGGCAGAGCAATTTTCTAGGGACATGAGCTTCATTAAGGTGAAGTTTTTGCCTCCTAATACTACTCCTCTCCTGCAGCCCATGGACCAGCAGGTCATTTCCAACTTTAAGAAACTGTACACAAAAGCTATGTTTGAAAGGTGCTTTGTAGTGACCTCAGAAACTCAACTGACTCTAAGAGAGTTTTGGAAAGATCACTTTACCATCTTCAGTTGTGTAAACCTTATAGGTTAGGCTTGGGAGGAAGTGACTAAGAGGACCTTGAACTCTGCTTGGAAAAAACTGTGGCCAGAATGTGTAGACAAAAGGGATTTTGAAGGGTTTGAGACTAACCCTGAGAATCCTCTGCCAGTTGAGGAATCCATTGTGGCATTGGGGAAGTCCTTGGGGTTGGAGGTTAGTGGGGAGGATGTAGAAGAGTTGGTGGTGGAAGACAATGAAGAACTAGCCACTTATGAGCTGCTTGATCATCTTGAACAGCAAGAGGGCAGACCTGAGGAAACTGCTTCGGAGGAGGGGATAGAGAAATTGAAGAAGTTGCCTACTTCTAAGATTAAGGAAATGTGTGCAAAGTGGCTTGAGGTGCAAACCTTTTTTGATGAAAATCACCCTGACACAGCTACTGCAAGCCGTGTTGGCAACCAGTACACTGACAATGTTGTGAACCACTTTAGGAAAGTCATAAAGGAACGAGAGGTACAGGTATCTATTGACAGATATGTTGTGCGACAGAAGTCCAGTGACTCTGAAGCTGGTCCTAGTGGCATTAAAAGAACAAGGGAAGTAACCCCAGAAAAAGACTTGCTACCTCAAGTGCTAATGGAAGGGGATTCCCCTTCTAAACACTAAGAAGATCAACACTCTCCCCTCCTCCCATCCCATCAGTCATCACCAGATCTTCAATAAAGGTAAGTGTCATGTAACTGTGCATGTCTTCTTCAGTTTGTGTGTATTAAAATTAATATTTCATGTGGTAAAATTTTTTTTTTTCAATACTTTGGGGTGTCTTGCACGGATTAATTTGATTTCCATTATTTCTTATGGGGAAAATTAACTTGACTAACGATTATTTTGATTAACGATGAGCTCTCAGGAACAGATTAATATCGCTAATACCTTTCCTAATAGCCATTCCAATATGCAGTCATGAATGTGTTTACATTATATATTCTGTAGTTTAATAGCAAATAATGAACAAACAAAACACTCACCACACTGAGTGGTGGGAGGGCTGGCTGCCAGTTGCGGGGGTCGGAGGGAGGGTAGTAGGGACTCGCAGTGGTGGAGGCATTGGTGGAGGCAGTGGTGGAGTCTGTGGTAATTAATAACATACATGTTGTTAGGTAACACACATATGCAACAGTTAGGTATCTTTATTTCGAAACGTTTCGCCTACACAGTAGGCTTCTTCAGTCGAGTACAGAAAAGTTGATGGGTGATGGACTGATTACATCGTCTTCAAGTATCTTCTGCTTCTATCAACTTTTCTGTACTCGACTGAAGAAGCCTACTGTGTAGGCGAAACGTTTCGAAATAAAGATACCTAACTGTTGCATATGTGTCTTACCTAACAACCTGTCGGTATTTTATACCATTTTAATGTTCAACATACATGTTATTAAATAACATACGTTATTAAAGCATAACATGTATATATTTAGTACAATTTACGATGTTTTCATGTATTTTATGATTATTCATGGTTCAACAAGTTAAGGAAGCAGTATTGTAATACATTTCCCTACAATATATTGGGGCACCAAACATTCACGGTTTTTCAACATTCGCGAAGCTCTTGATCCCCTAACCCTTGCGAATGTTGAGGGAGACCTGTATATATATATATATATATATACAGTGGACCCCCGCTTAACGATCACCTCCAAATGCGACCAATTATGTAAGTGTATTTATGTAAGTGCGTTTGTACGTGTATGTTTGGGGGTCTGAAATGGACTAATCTACTTCACAATATTCCTTATGGGAAAAAATTCGGTCAGTACTGGCACCTGAACATACTACTGGAATGAAAAAAGTTCGTTAACCGGGGGTCCACTGTATAGATATATATAGATATATATAGATATATATATAATATATATATATATAGATATAGATATATACAGTGGTCCCCCGCTTTTCGTAGTTCCCGCAATCGTAAAATTCTCCAATCATAGGGGTATTTTCGTATAAACATGGACTCGCTTTTCATAGGTTGACTCGCGAGTCGTAGTTCGTCCGGGACGCGTACCCACTGCGTGAGCCGGGGCGGCAGCCAGTCTGGCATTGTTTACCAGTGAGCGAAGGTCCCCTCACGTGCTCCAGCGAAATATTTCATAATATTCCATTTATTTTAGTGCTTGCAAGTACTAAATAAGCTACCATGGCTCCAAAGAAAGCTCCTAGTGCCAAGCCTGTGGTAAAGAAGGTGAGAAATACGATTGAATTTAAGAAAACCATCATTGAACAATATGAAAGTGGTACAAGTGTGGCCGAACTGTCCAGGATGTATAAGAAACCCTACACAACCTTATGTTTCATAGTGGCCAAGAAAAAGGAAATAAAGGATGCTGTTGTTGCAAAGGGAGTAACTATGCTGACAAAAATGAGATCACCAGTACTGCAAATAGTGGTGAAGTGAGTGAATTTAAGGCCAGCAAAGGCTGGTTTGAGAGATTTAAGAACCGTACTGGCATACACAGTGTGGTAAGGCATGGTGAGGCTGCCAGTTCGGACCACAAGGCAGCTGAAAAATATGTACATGAATTCCAGGAGTACATAGAGGCTGAAGAACTGAAACCTGAACAAGTGTTCAGTTGTGACGAAACAGGCCTCTTTTGGAAGAAAATGCCAAAGAGGACCTTCATTACACAAGAGGAAAAGGCAATGCCAGGACACAAGCCTATGAAAGACAGGCTGACGCTAATGTTCTGTGCTAATGCTAGTGGGTATTTCAAAGTGAAGCCATTACTAGTGTACCATTCTGAAAATCCCAGAATGTTCAGGAAAAACAGTGTTATGAAGAGTAAATTGTGTGTGTTTTGGAAATCTAATAGTAAGGCATGGGTCACAAGGGAAATTTTCGTCAAGTGGTTCAATGAAGTGTTTGGCCCTAGTGTGAAGGAGTATCTCCTGGAAAAGAAATTGGATCTCAAGTGCGTGCTAGTAATGGACAATGCACCTGCTCATCCTCCAAACTTGGATGACCTAATTTTCGAGGAGTTTGGGTTCATCATAGTAAAGTTCTTGCCCCTGAATACCACTCCTCTCCTCCAACCCATGGACCAGCAGGTTATTGCAAACTTTAAAAAACTCTACACAAAAGCAATGTTTCACAGGTGCTTGACTGTGACCACAGACACTCACTTGACCCTAAGGGAATTTTGGAGAGAACACTTCAGCATCCTCCACTGCATAACCCTTATAGGTATGGCTTGGGAGGGAGTGACTACCAGGACTTTGAACTCTGCCTGGAGAAAATTGTGGCCAGATTGTGTCGACAAGAGGGATTTTGAAGGATTTGGGACTGACCCTAATGAGCCTATGTCTGTTGTAAAATCAATTGTGGCACTGGGGAGTTCCATGGGGTTGGATGTGAGTTTGGAGGATGTGGAAGAATTGGTGGAAGACCACAATGAAGAGCTCACCACTGAGGAGCTGCAAGAGCTTCAGCAGGAAGAGCAACACATGGCAGCTCAGAATCTTGCTGCAGAGGAGGAGGAAGAGAGATGGAAGAAGGTGCCTTCTTCAGAAATTAAAGAGATTTTTACTATGTGGGGTAAGATGGAAAGCTTTATGGAGAAACATCACTCTAACAAGGTTGTTGCAAGCCAGGTTGGCAACATGTACAGTGACAAAGTCTTGGGTCATTTTAGGGAAGTGTTAAAGAGATGCCAGAAACAGAGCTCTCTCCACAGCTATTTTGTGAGACAGGACTCCAGTAACTCTCAAGGTGGTCCTAGTGGCATTAAGAAACAGAGAAGAGAAGCAACCCCAGAAAAGCAAATGGTACCTGAGGTGTTGATGGAAGGGGATTCCCCTTCCAAACTATAAACAATCCACTCTCTCTCCTCCTCCAGTCTCCCATACACTAAGAAGAATCTCCAATAAAGGTAAGTGTTATGCTGTTAATGTTTCATTCATCATTTCACATTGTATTGTTTATGTACTACATGTATATTTCATGTTAAAAAATTTTTTGTTTTAATACTTCTGGGTGTCAGGAACAGATTAATTGTATTTACATTATTTCTTATGGGGAAAATTGATTCGTAAATCGTAAATTTCGTTTATAGTAATGGCTCCAGGAACGGATTAATTACGAAAAACGAGGGACCACTGTGTATGTATATATAGTATATACGTGCATATATATATATATATATATATATATATATATATATATATATATATATATATATATATATATATATATATATATATATATATATATATGTTTGGA